>NW_004949126.1:405674-434109 GCF_000317375.1 Microtus ochrogaster | reverse complement strand
AGAGAGAGAGAGAGAGAGAGAGAGAGAGAGAGAGAGAGAGAGAGAGGAAAAAAGAGGAAAGTTTCTGAAATATTATTTTCAAGGAACTGTCTCTCAACCCTTAAGTAACCTTTAGTCTTGGATTTGCAATCTGTGTGGACCAGAGGCTTCGGGGCTTCCGCGATAAATTTAATTAATTGGTTATCATCAGACTTTCAAGTGTTCTTTGTCCTTTTATGTGTAGCTGCTTTTTATAAAGAAGATAGCTGTGCGGTAAAGATGTGTGGGATGGATCCACATAGAAATTCTCGCTGAGAATTTTCCTTCCTCTGTATCTCCATCCCTTCTCATTTTTCATGTCTTTTCCCATGGAATTTCAAAAATTTCCAAATTTGAAATTTCATATGTAAAAGCTTTTCCATATTGGAAAACTGATAACACAATGGTGGGTGGTGTTTGAATTTGGAAATATTTGGGTAAATGAGTTTTCCATTTTAGCAAATGGAACTAATTTGTACATGGCTGGAGAAGGATGCAGGGAAGCTAAAAAGGAAGAATGAAGTCTTTGAATAGCTTGACTAAATCTTTAGCTGCAGGAAGAAGACCAATCAGACTCATTTTGCTTTTTCCCATTTCTGTAGTTTACTCTTACAAATCAGAGGCCCAGATTTCCTGGCCAGAAGCTCTGGATCTCTTAGACTTTGGCTGTTCTACGCATCAGCCCAACGAATGGACCAAAGTGAAAAATAAACCTGAAGCTTCTCTCTCCTCCATCATCCTGTGCTGGAAACAACTGTCCTGTCACACATCTGTAGTCTACCCTGGACTTCTGCCTTTTTTTGACTCTGCAATGTGTATTCATAAGCACACCTCATTTTACCTCTAAAATTCTCAAACAAGTCTGCTTTCCAGATCTATTTACTATCCTAACATCTGCTACTGTAGACCACAATGGAGAGTGGGCTATTCTAAGTGGCTATGGGTTCTTTCCACTTAGAGTTTGACTCCTCCTTTCTCATGCTCATACAGAGTGAGAGGGATCACTCACCTTAAAATTTCTTCAGGTTGATATATCTAATTATTATGAACTATGATGTTGTGCAGGACTTGATCCCTTAATCATTAACATTTTTCTTTTGCTCATTTACAGTGATCCATGGTGCAAAGAAGCACTTATAAAGGCAAACCATCTTGAACCTTTGCTGTCAATAGAACGCACATGACACCTCTTTTGACCAACTGATGTATGTACTGCCAAAGTGAAAAATAGTTCCAAATTCTAATGAATGGATCACATGTGCCTTCTTGTTTTGGGGTATGCTGTGTTTAACTTAGTGTGGCATTACAAAGGCCAATCCAATTGATTTTATCATAGAGGAATCTCAAGGAACTACCTAAATATAGTCTAAGATTCTTTTGTCTGAGCCTTGATGAACTTCCAAGCTCCTTTTATTTTACTGGAGATGTACTAGCATAGAGCTGATGTTAAATACTAAGCAGTTATCATAAATTAATGATGTATTATTTTTTCATCCTGCTATTTAATAATCTGCTGCTATTATAAGTCCTAAATTAAATTTGTTTCCAACACAATAACCTATTATTTTTCTTAAAATGATGAACTTCAACATAATAAAGTAATATTAGCTTATCATGAACATTTGATGTTGTACCTGCTACCAGAGGTAAATTATAAAAGTAAAATATAAACACAGTCCCTTTAGTGTTTTCTATGAATGAATTCTGGTTATATTAAGTTAAAATGTGTTGGAAATTTAAAGGGATTCTTTAGATCAGCACTTCTTAACCTTCGGGTAGTAACTCTTTTGGGAGTCTCAATATTCTGCATATCGGATATTTATATTATGTTCCATAGCAGTAGCAAAATTACAGTTATGGAGTAGTAGCAAAATATCTTTATGTTGGTGAGTGACCAAAACATGAAGAACCATGCGAAAGAGTTGCAGCATTAGGAAGGTTAAAAACCACTACTTTAGTTAATAGGCACTTCTTAGAAATCATCTTATGAGAAGAAAATTTTCTGTTTCTATCTGGTTTCATAGATGAAAAGAACCTCATACTTATCCTTTATTTTATCTTATCCAGAGCAGTATCAAAACTTTTATAAACCTTATAAAGCAAATGGCTTAGTTCTGGGTGATTCAAATGCACTCAAATTATAGACTTGGGTAAGCACTCTTTCCTATTGACCTACAGCTGCCTAGGAGTTAGAAGAAAGGGGCACAAGATAATGGGAACCCGGCACTATGGAAATCTGATACAGTTTTGGATGGAGAATAATCACTGTAATGTTTTTCTGGAAGCAATTTGGTAATACATTACCAACACATACAGTTATCAATGTCTCAGTTTTTGTTCTAAATATATGTTTAAAATAATATGAAAACGTTACCTATGTGTATAAATGTGAACATATGTGTGCATTATGTCAAGATTTAAAATTGCTATGTATATCAATTTAAATAATTTTGCAATATATTTTAAGTGTTTAAAAATACAGATACCAAAAATTCCATGATGTGTATGATGAGTGTTGACATTTTAATAATGGGGAACCATTACACACTGTGCGCATAGCAGATATCAGTGATTTATTGAATATTTTACTTCAGTAACTTAATTTGCAAGATTTAGTGTTTTAAAAATCAATGATGAATATATTGAAATTTTTTGAGCAATCTGACAACATTTTTGTTGTTGTTTGTTTTGATTTTTGGTTTTTCGAGACAGGGTTTCACTGTAGCTATCAAGCCTGTCCTGGAACTAGCTCTTGTAGACTAGATTGTCCTCAAGCTCATAGAGATTTGCTTGACTATGCCTCCCAAGTGCTGGGATTAATGGCGTGTGCCACCACTGCCTGGCTGAAAACAGCATTTTTATGTACACATTACATGCATGTGTCCTCAGGACACTTACCTTTGGTAGGGAAGCCCGGGATCCAGAACTCTGTGTGGTCATAGTAAGAACAGTGGTGATGCCCAAAGCTACTCTAGCTGGGGCAGCATCCATGTTAATCCAGAATGAGACCCAAGACAGAATAACAATCAGAAGGCTGGGAATGTACATCTGGATCAAGTAGTAGCCCATTTGCCGCTCAAGATGGAATCTTACTTCTATGCATGTAAACTTTCCTAGTGGTTTATAAAACAAATGTAACAATTAAATAGAAGTCAGGTTTTATTATCCCATCAAACACGACTTAATTTTCTTAATAATTTTACCATAAGAATTTCCAACAAATTGAAGAGATACATTCGAACTGGGTTTTGTGTTTTAGTTTAGATTTTGTTTCTGTTTTCATCTGAAAGCAATGTGACAAGGGAGTGAACTCTTATCTAGGAAATAGTATGCAATCCTATTTTCATGATCAAATGGCTTTTCATGCTTGTCAAAGTACTCAAAGAGCTGTTTTTTCAGATTCTAACACTTGTTCTGAGGTGTTTAGAACAATGCGTGTTTATTATGTAAAGGTTATCTATATTTTGAGTTTCTGGAGCTTTCATATGCTTGTTTTGTCAGCTGCTATTTTTCAGAGATCTTTACACTTTACGTGCTAACTGATAAACACAAAAATAGGTGGATTCATAAATACTACAAAAAACTAAATTGTATTATTTTGCATTAATAACTTTTGAGATAAATTTACAACACATTGAAAAAGTTATGTCCACTGTGGAATGTATGCCCTATGTCCCTGTTTTATACCTCTTTCTGCAAATAAATGTAATCAATATTTGACAGCATCATAGGATTTTGTCTACTTATCCACTGGTTCTAATTCTACTCAGTTATTGCTACTGCTTTGTTATAAGTCCTTCAAATAAATAGCTTTTTAAGTGATTCGATTCTTGGTTTTCTTGTCTGTTACTTTGAGCAGGATGATGTCAGAAAGCTCATCTGCTCTTTAAGCATCATTCTCTGATATGACCACGGGGGGGGGGGAAGATATCAAAGGGCATGACTAGAGCAACTTCTAGTGTGTGTTGAGGAGAGTCTCCTTTGCAGAGCTCCTATTAATGTGGTGGGCGCATTAGTAATGGTGGAAATGAGGCAAAAGTACAGCTTTTGGAGGTGAAGGGCAGTGACATCAGAACTTTAAAAACCTTAATAGTAGTTTTCAAGTCCCCGGGACAGTGGGGTACACTTTTCAATGTATAGCAATCAGAACCATGTGAAAACCATACATGATTCATCAGTCAAGTTATCAATGGAACTATTAAAGATGACTGCAATATCTGAAAATATTTTGATTTTTAAAGCACTATTAACCATAAAATTTTAATTTTCACTATAAAGAATAATAGAGAAAGACTAATTGAAGTGCTTTTATTATATCAATATTAATCCATTAAGTAACCTCCTGACAAAAGTAGAACTCATTACTTATCATTTGTGTAAGTTCTCTAGGGTTCATGTGGTTCCCATGAAAAACACAAGCTTTCAGTGTGTATTTAAAAACACTTTATAAATATATCTAGGCTAGAATATGAAGTGATACACATAGACAAATATGATGATTGTACATAGATGCACATATAAATATAGTCATGTATATATTATTTCTGTGTTTGCGCACCCATGCATAATTTATGAGCTTAAGAAGGGAAAAATTTAAAGTTGGACCAAAGTGAAGAGAGGAAACAGTCACACATAACAAGATGGACATGCTAAGCAAAAGCAGGAGGAAAAAGTAGCTTTTAGAGGAATTCACATAGGATAGATCACAGAACCCTGAAGTAGGTAAACTTGTAGATTTGTGCAATTTAGGCTTTGTTGTTGCAATTGTTGTTGTTTTTGGTTTTGTTTTCTATAATCTCATTATATATATGTGACTGCTGACTGGTCTGGAACTTCCTATTTAAACCAGGCTGCCTCAAACTCATGATGATCATTGTGCCTTTGCCTACCAAGTGCTGGGATTAATAGCATGGACCATCACCCCCAAGCACAGCCCAACTATACAATTCATCTATATAGACACAATTAATAACTTCAATAGATTTATTTCCTTGTAAAACTGGGCATTTATAACTGAGGATTGTTTTCATATTCTTTTTTCTTTTATTTTCAGACTGACTTATGCAGTATATGAACCTACACTAGAAAACAATTAAGATAAGAATCTTGCATGTTGGGGGAATAATATAAGAGAAGTCTAAAGTGTGATACCAATGCGTTACTGTGTGAATGAAGACTTTACCAGAAGTTTCTATTTAATTGTGAGCAGTGATACTTTGGACATACTTTCTTCTCTTATATCATACAAATAATAGACACCCATGTCTTCTGAAAAACTCCTATCCAACTAACTGCGTGAAGTAAACACTCATAAATGTAAGCTAAAATATAAAATTATGTTAATGTACTATCAGCTAAGATGAGTCTCTTGACCCTCTATGCTCAAGTTTCTCTCTGAGATGATGTCTACAGGGTTGTCTGTTGTTCTGTGTTGAATGGGTCTTTCCAAAATTCACATCCTCAGAGAATCTGTGAATTTCTTTACCAACAATTGACTTGAAGATATAATCAAGTTAAAATCAAATCTTTATTAATAGGACCCTACTCTAATATCATTGATGCCCTTAGAGGATGAGGAATATTTCACTACAGAGACACAGATGTATGCAGATATCAGCATGTGACTATGGAGAAAGAAACTAAAGTGGTGTATTTGTGAGTCAATCAATACCCAGAGTTGTCAGAAATAGGAAACCAAGAAAAGGTTGGGAAAGGAACCTTTGTAAGAGCCTCCAGAGTAAACATAAGTTTTGCTGTTACTTGATTTGTTTTTTGTATTTAACTTCTAGAGCTATGAGACAATACAATTCTGCTGCTTTAAATTACCAGATTTATGGTAGTCTGTGAACACTGTCCTAGATAACTAGGGTATTGCTATATACCACGACTAGAGTTCTTTTCAACATATTTTAAAAGAAGTTATCAGTTTCTCTGTCCTTAGAGAAATGGGCAGAGGCATTGCCATTGCCTTGCCTGCTCTTTAGTTTATGCTTAGATGTTATACTTGAACTTGCTCATAAGTCATCCATGAGTCGAAAAGAGTAATTGAAAATTAGATATTGTAAGTCAGTTAAGGAAATAAGGAAGGTTGGGGACTTTATAGGAAGAAAACAAAGCTCACAATTATGGAAAATGTTGAGGTCACAATGAATCATACTTTACTATAATGATATGGTAAGAGTTACAGCTGATGTTAGCATAATAGCATCCAACCATATATGCATCTCATCGGGGGCAAGCTTGACTTGTGGGTAGTTTAATGGCATTTGTAGTTGGGGTAGGCTTATGGGAATAGCCCACAACAGTTAGGAGAAGGGCATAGATTTCATAAGGGCACAAATAACACATTGAGTTTCTTAATCCTTGGTGTTAATTGTTAAAAATGATATCTACTCAAGACATAAGGTTCCTCTATCAGTCCAAAAAGTAACTGATAATACAAATTCATAACAATATTAAAATAAATAGAAAAAATATGTTTTATAATGCAAGAAAATATGGAAAATGATGTCATTATTTAAAGAAAGTCCCTCTGTTAACATATGCAGGGTTTACTTCCAAAATAGTTTAATATTTTTCCATATAAATAAGGAAATATGTTTATAAGCAACACATAACCCACAAATGTGTTGTTCCATAAAAAATTTTCAAGTGTAACTAAGCACCAAGCATATCTTTGGTCTCATACAAATCAAATAAGACAAGAATAAGTAAGTGAAGGCATTCATACATTTTGAAATTGCCCATTTTATACTCTATGAGCTAAGACTGTTAAAATCAACATGACATTACAATTTTAATAATCTGTATATTGTAAGATCACAAATCACAATCATAGAGAAAAATATTCTCTCCCTACCTGTATTGTAGTGTTTAGTGCAGTATCGCAAATCTTTTTCTTCTTTCAACAGGAATTGAGGCAAAGTGAGTCCTTCAGCCACTTGTACTGGTGCCTCATCTTGCCATTCAAAAATGAGATCATTCATTGTGTACCCAACTAGAGAAAAATGTTATAGAAATGTTTATATCAAAGGAAGATATTAAAATAGAAGCAATAAGAACTTTTCTGTATAGTCATCACATGGAATGAGAAGATCATTTAGACCTAGAGGCTACCTACTGAATAGTGCATCTCCTGATTCCATTTCACAAAAATCTTTCATCAGTAAAGTAAGAGAATGAGGTAGACTTGGAAGAGCATGCACTACATGAAAGGTAGTATTGATTCATTCATAAGAATGGAAAGCTCTTGGGTTAATTGAGCAATTTTTGACATTATTCCACTACCTTAATTTCCAGGACTACTAAATAAAACCATATAGTCCCTGGTTAGAAAATGAATTAAAGCTTAAATATCTCTGGGGAAAGTATTCATGCCTGATACCTTGCTTGCTTTAATCATCTCAGCTTATATAATCTGCTTCTGGGTCCCCAGTCCCAAGATGGACAAAATGATCTGAAAATGAAAGCTTGTTCTATAAAAAATATGCATGGAGTAGTTTAACATGGTGGTTATGAGTTCAGCATAGACTTACAAATGAGTTTTTCAATAAGTCATAAGTCTTTATTATGATAAAATATCAGATTTCTCTTTGGAGGGGCTTAATATAAGCAGAATTTCCCAGTTGAATGGAAAATTATGGAAATCTATGCTTCTGAGTTATAGTGGTGGAGGAGTTTAAGTGAATGACAACAGGACTATAATTGTTGGGACCAGAAAATTCCACAGACTTAGAAAAAGAAAGGAAACATGATGTGGCCCCTGAATTAAGTCAATTGGTTAAACTGGTAAATTATTCCTTTTTATGGAACTGTGTACAGAGGAGTTTGTAGCAACTTTCATGCAGTGATTTGGCACAGCTTTTGTGGATGGGTTAAAGGATGGATAAGAGAGGAGCTCACCATTAGTTCCTCTCTTTCAGAATCTTCCAGACAGAATGGAATCTGGTCCAATTGTTGAGGCAACTGGACATGCTTAGTAGAGGAATATGGGTAGAGGAGACGGTAGTGACAACAGTGTCTGTGACCAAATATCCATAGATGGTCTAGGATTTAGCTAACAAGTTGTCACCGGCACCATCGGTATTCCATATTTCAGTTCATTATGGAGCTAGAAATATTTGGTAGTGTCTGCAAGGCCATCCAGATTTAAGGCCACCATGTCTGAGTTTTGGTTCAAAAATAGATATGTAACTACAAGATCATTCTCTAGACCAGTGGTTTTCAATCTTCCTAATTCTACAGCCCTTTATTATGGTTCCTCATGTTGTAATGATCTCAACCATAAAATTATTTCATTGCTACTTTATAACTGTAATTTTGCAACTGAATCATGCTGTTATGAATTGTAATGCATAAATGAAATGCAGGGTACCTGATATGCAACCTCAGAAGTTTCACAACCCACAGGTTGAGAACCACTGCTCTAGACTTAATGATTGGTTTATTTATCCTAGAATATCTGTCAGTGAGACATGAAATTAATAATGATTGGATTGGTAATGACAGAATAATTTGCCCTTATTCATAAATCCTTTAATATGCGCATTATAGATCACACTCTCGCTAAAGACAGCACAGATGCATATTTCTAAATGATGATCTAAAAACAGAAAGATAAGCAATAATTTTATCTGCTGCCAGATGAGGCATATGTTTTATAAGCCATATAAAGAATCACAGAAAACAAAATATTTGAGATTTTTTTTGCACCACTTTAGACAGATGAATGAAAGTATAAGAAAAACCTCTTTCAGTTTTGACATAATAAAGGCTTTGTAAAATCTTCTGGAAACAGAACCTAGCAGTCTGAAATTCCATAGTAGCCAAGCTCTAAATTTTCTCTCATCCAGTTTATATAAGCACATATAACTTGTTATTGTGGTGAAGAACTATTCACATGAAGTGGTCAATGAATGCACATTTTATAGCCATATTATTGTATTTATAACTCACAGGAGGTTTAAGCTTGAAAGTCAAAGGTAAATAATGAGATGATCACATGTTTAACTAGCATTTCCTTTATTCTGAGTAACTCAATGGGCAGCAAAGGAAACTTAATGGCATTATGGCCTCAGTACACCTTCAAATACTTAAATAAATTTTCTTCAAAGTTCACTGTTTTAATATTTTATTCTTTTGACTCACACATATTTATAGAAGCTTAAGGCTATTAAGAAAAGCAGATTGGGTAATGAGAGCAAGGTGATACATCTAATTTTTTGTATTGCATAATATCACAATGAAAAAATAATTTACATATGGAACAAAGGTATTAACCCCAACTTGACCAATAATTTCATTTGATGATTATGGTGCAGTCTGCAGATGGATGTCTCAAATCTTGCTTTTTAACAATATTTATTGAGTATCTGCATAGTTCATTCTCCTTCATTTGAGTTGAACCTTGTAAATAGCCAATGACTCCAAATGAAGAATACAAAAGAAAAAGAACCTCAGGATAAAGTAAAAGCAAAATTTATTTGAAATAAACTGAAAATACCCATGGTTTATAGTTGACACTAGTAAATAACAGTTTTCATTTAGATCTAGTTCATGTAAAGAAGCATTTGAAATGGACAAATCTATACATGTTTGATTTGGGTTAAATTCTGAGTTGAAAAGTTGACTTTTTAAAAATACCTGTAAGTAAAATTACGAGTTAGTATCTTTTGAGAAATGAAGTGACTTCACAAAATAGTGCTTTATAAACATGACACCTGTCAGACCCTGTCATAAAATTCACAAGGCCCAAAGACTTTCATGGTCACAATGACATAATATTTGTAGTCTTCATTGTTCTAATATTTTCCCCATATTGAAACAGTGGTGTGTAATGCTTTTACAAAATACAGGCAGTAGCACCAGTTTCTGCTGGAAGTGTCTGTGTTTCTAAGTACCATTTCCCTTGGTAAAGAATGTCATTTTAATTTACCTATGCCCGTGTTTGATGAAGTAGTAAATACCTTATGGTATTTACAAAAGTGTTCTTGATCTTTGGATTTGTAACAAGTACTAACCTACTACAGTCTGATCCTTATGTAAATATTTGTGTAATCACTGTGGCAAAGTGGCAAGCCTGTATCCATACAACACTCAACTACATACTGTAACATAAGGTTTCTTTCAAGGAACAGCACTAGTTGACTTAAAGACAAACTGAGCTAGGTTCTATTTTTCTTATTTTGTGTAGTTGTGCATCATTTTTTACTTGAAAAGTAAAATGCTCTACTAATAATATTTCCTAGGTACTTGACTGTCTACTTTTAAAAATATACACCATATGGGTACACCATGAGAAAGAAACTGGTGATAGTTTCAGTGAATAACATATTCTGAAATTTCAAGCCAATATTAGATGTTTGGAGAAATTATTTTTTGCAAAACTGCTTGAAAAATCAAGAGCCTGAGATTAGATAGCCCAGGGACTAGTGTAAAATCAAATACAAAGAACACAGAAAAGAAAATAAAACTCTGATAAAACATTCTGTTATACTCATAGACTAGTGTCTTGCTCCAGCATCTTCAGAGAAGCTTCCTTCTGGGACAGATGTCAATAAAAGGGGGAAAAATCTATAGCTGTTGGAGGAGGCTGCTTGTTCTTTCCAGCTGCCCAGCTAGCTTAGACCCTAAATAATCACACAGAAACCATATTATTTAAATCACTACTTGTCCCATTAGCTCTAGCTTCTTATTGGCTAACTCTTACATATTAATTAAACCCATCTCCATTAATCTGTGTGTCACCATGTGGCAGTGGCTTACCAGCAAAGTTTCAGCATGTGTGACTCTGGCAGTAGCTCCATGGCTTCTCTCTGAGTCTGCCTTTCTTTCTCCCAGCATTCAGTTTAGATTTTCCTGTCTACCTAAGTTCTGCCCTGCTATAGGTCCATAGCAGTTTCTTTATTCATTAATGGTAATGACAGCATACAGAGGGAAAATCCACATCACAAAGCATTAAAGGAAGGCTTTTCAATCTTTTAGGATTTCTTTTACTTTTCAAAGTGAAGAAGATGCTATTTTCTTTAATTAAAAAAATAGTTTATTCAGCAGGATCAATAGACAGTGACCACAAGTTCAAATTTATTAAAATATCTTACAACTTCGAATCTAAATTACTAAATGATAGTGATCTAATTTTAACTTTGGAAATTTGGATTTTAAAATGGGATTAGAGCTATTTTATTTACCCATTATTATGGAACATTTTAGTTAATAATATTAAATGAGAATAACATCCTAAATTTTCCTTTGTCCTTCTTTTACTTTTAAAATGTAATCTACATTTGGATGATAAGGTCTTCTTCTAAGAAGAAAAGGATTAAATTCTTTTGCAGATGTGGAGAGCAATAAGCTTCTTGGTTACATCTGTTGTGGCTCTTTTTTTTTTCTAATCTTGCTATAGGATACGTGATCTTCCTTCTATGATGGGGACCTCAATTCCAATAACATCTGAGATGGGTAAAATTCATGGTCATTTCTATTGGCAATATTGTGCTTTGTCATTCTCATCTGCTGCCATACCAACTGAAAGACCATTTCAGCCATAATCTCTAGGGAGCCCTTATCCACACTGAATTAACCTTCAGTCATTGTTTTAAGATAATTTTTACAAATTCCAAATAACAGGATATGGAAGCTCTTTATTTTAAGCCCCTTGGTGGATGACTTAAGAATTGAAATTACTAGCTTGGAGTTTATGGGACTCTATGGGACCATCTAGAGTCTAGACTATTTCCAAGGAACACAATAGTAATAAATCAAAACTAAAATTAAAAAAAAAGTGTTGGTTAGCTTGTCTCTCTGTTTAATCTGCTTTTCCACTCAAAAATAATCTACCTATATATTTTTCATCTATTTACTTATCTAACTCAACATGACACATCAACATAGGTAGGTTGCCTGTGCTGATTCAGGTCACCTTGCTGGGAGATCTCAGAATCACTCTTAGGAAACCTGAAGAGAAACCTTACACAAATACTTCCACCTCATCAAACTTCCCTCTGATTCCCCTGACCATCATACAGCTTCTGGAGGTCTCTAGACAATCCCAGATGACATTTTTCCATATTATTCACTTCTGAACACTTCTCAATAGACACTAGAAAAATTTCTATTTTCCAATATTATTACCAGGAATTCACTTTCATCATATTTATGGCCTTTTCCCCATTGCTTTAACTGCCATAGACTCTGCACCACTTCTCATTTCTAAAGAAATAAAACAAAAATATTTCCAGTGTAGTATCTTGAGTAAGTGAAGATTTTAAATATCACCATGTTATTTTGAGTTGACACGAACACATGCTTATGAAGAAACATAAAATTGGAATAACGATCAAAAGACAGAAACATACAGTGAAATGTTTTGGTCTTACTACCAAAATTGACCTATAATTTCAACGCAATTAAATGAAAATTTTATTGTGTTCTCCAACTGGTAGTTAACCTGAAGTACAGAAACATGCATCATAGCTTCAGTTGGGAGAACAGTGTAGACCTGCCAGGAAATGAAAATCTTGATGAATAAGGCTGTAGTCTTTCAGTGATTTAGGAATGACTAAATAGAGAAGTGCTACAGAAAATAGAACTCAGAATCAGAACTATGAAAGGAGACTTAAGGTAAAAGTTACTCCTTAAATCACCATGGGAAATTTGTAATAAATGATAAGGAAGGAATTTTCTATATTCCTAGAAAATAAGAAAACAATCTAGGTTCAGACAGAAGAGTGAGTAGAGGTAATTGCCATTCCCTGAAGATCTGATTTCAATCCCTGGAACCCAAGGTAAAAGCAAGGAATAGATTATTCAAAAGTTGTCACTGACCTCCAGAATTGTGTCATTGCATTCATGCACCTGAATGCATACTCATGCATTCACACACAGAGACAAAATGATAAATAACAATAAAAACAACAACAATAATAATAATATTCTGGGTTAAAACAATAATATTTTCATATAATTATCATCCACATAACAATGTATTTACAACATTGTAGATTCAATTATGTGTGCATTTGAATCACTGTGCTATGAAAATGAAATAAAGTTTTGTGGTATCACAAACATTTACAAAATAGGAATATGCTTATTCCCATGGAGACTCTGGCTAAGCATATATTTAATTTCAATTGGAGCTTGGAGTTTAATTGATGAATTGTAAATTCACATTTAATATTTAAAGTAATTCAGAAAAGCATTTGGTCTAGCTGTCTCAAAGAAAGAGAGAGGAAAGTTTGACCTAGTTTGCAAATTCTTGTATTCTTAATCAACATCTGAATTTCAAAAAAACAAAGGGAAGAAAATACCCAGTCTTGGCACAGGCTGATTTTTGCTGGGAGAAATATTACTCAAGTCACTTTTATTGACTTGACAAGGAACAACTGCTATGTCAAAACGCATTTAACTAAATTTTTTTTTTATTATTTGTGCATTTGATTTGAAATCCTTTTCCATAACTCATAGTGTCACATGTGGTTTTATTTAAATTTGTAAGTTTGCTAAATTGAGTATCTTTTACTTTCTCTGAAGCCCTCTGGTCTAACTTATCTTAACAAGTACTTTGAACAAGTAATTTAAAATTACTTTAGCTTTCTCCTTTCTGTTTGGGATAGGTGGAATTATAGAGTTTTAGTCTTCTTAGATGCCAACTAGACTAATCATTTCGTTCACATTTCTCAAGATTTTGTAAGATTGATATACATTCAACATACAGTGTTAAAAGTTTTTGTGGGAGATCTCAATTAAAATTGGAAAAGAGCCTGGCCAAGAGCTAAATCATTTTAATGAGAAAAAGGTGGTGTGGTTAGTTGGGTTTTTGCAGTAGGGCAGGTTACAGAAGGACACTGTTTGCCTACTTCTTTGGAGGAAACTTCACTGTGGTAGGAAAAGAGTACAATGTGACTCCAGAAGATCAGAGCTTCAGAACCATTCAAATTGATGAAAACCTTTGTCTCGTAGGCCTCAGAGCACATCAGAGAGATCCCCCGTGAACCTAATGAGTGTGTCAGTGCCTAGACCTTCAAAATGTTTGTAGCCAAGACTAGAAAAGACTTATCTTTTTGAGATTTCTTATGTTTGATATTTCATTATGTCACTATTCACTTCTGAAAATCATAACCAAAATAGTTCAAAAGAAGAATGTTTTTTATTTTTGATGCTAAAAAAAGAATAACCAGCTTCTTCATTGAGGAATTGTTTAAAGAGAGTCTTGAAATAGTATTCACAGTCCTATACAATTCAATTTTAAAATGATTGAATAGATTAGAAAATATAAAATAGAATTATAAAAGTTTAATAAAATTACTGTCCAAAGTAGAGCATTATAAAATGTCTAACTTTATAATATATTCAGAGAAGTCTAAAGAGAGACAATCAGCCTGGTACTGGACAGATTCCAGACACCAAAACTGACATTCACTACATAGTGCAATAAAATCTAGATGTTAGTGGAAATCATTTAGTGTTCTGTAATTTGCCACATTAAAAAAAACCTTCAGATTTAATAGCACTTACAATGAATACTTTCCCATTCTTATTAAAACTCTAACCAACAAAGATTATTGCCAGAGGCAAAACATAGGTGATGACTTCAACCTGAGGCATATACTATCAGTTATTACAAAAGTAAAAAATAACTATTGTGCCACACAATATTCAAGTAATTAGAAGCATAATTATATTGTAGCCCAAATAATTAAGTTACATGCCAAAATATGCTGTGGCTGAAAAAAAAATACAGGTTTATAGGAGTCTTTGCTATGTTACTGTGAGGATTACTGAGGCAGTAAAATACTCCTGGGTGTTTTACTGAAATTTAACTGAAAATAGTCACAGGAAGGATTAGCTGTTAAATCAAATCTTAACTGATTATTACAAATGCAATTGAAGAAGTTGAAAACAATATTTTAAATTATGCCAGCATTATTTTAGAGAGTTAACACATGCCAAAGAGTTAATAAAACTGTTAATTACCTATCCAATTTTATGATTGTGTAAATCTATGTGATATTTGTGCTGTGTGTGTGTGTGTGTGTGTGTGTGTGTGTGAAAGAGAGAGAGAGAGAAAGAGAGAGAGAGGGAGAGAGAGAGAGAGAGAGAGAGAGAGAGAGAGAGAGAGTTATCACCCACTAATTGCTAATTATATGATGATTTATAACAGGTAAATACAAAAATCATATTTTGGGTATAAAGATTTTATATCAGGGGATACATTATGGTCACATTTCATGAAAAGGATAGAAACAGAAATTTTAGTTACATTAAAGATGGAGTTTAAATATAAATGAGCATGTTAACCACATTGAGGGAAGATTTTATTTTTTCTTGTATCCAGCTTATTCTCATATAAAATTCTTGAGTTCAAAATGACTATGTGAGAGAAAATTATGAGACTCTGAATTAAGAACAATTACTGTATATATACACATATATAATATACATAATATTGTATCATCTACAGATAGTTTTTTTCATTATATTTATATATAAAGACATATTGTAGAAAGTATCTGTGGACTTAAACATAATTTTTATGTAAAATCTGTATTTTGTTCAGAGTTCTGATCATCCTAAAATGGCATGGAACACCTTTATACCTGTTAAGGTCTAACAATTGTGGGGTGTTTATTCTTATTGTATTTTTTATCATCTCTGCCCTGCATTTTTTTCTCATGCTTTACCAAGCCCGAGACACTCTCATTGCTAAGGACTAAGTGTTTTGAGTTGGATATATTTTGAAGACTAGGACATTTGGGACTATTAGAAGTACATAAAATTGACCAGTCATTCCTTAAATACTTCAGAGGCCCTGAAATCCTCTGGAATGTGAAGATGACTTTGGTTAACCTACTAATGGGACTCTTACAACATTGTTGCCCAAAGGGACAACGAGATAGCAAGTGGCCAAAGCCTTTGTCATCAGTTTTTACAGCTCCCGTGTGAGAACCTCAGTGGATACTCAAATGCTTCTTAAAATGGACCTCATCAACTTAATAAACACGTCACTCTTTATTTCATACTTTTGTGTGCCTTTAAAAAGTAGACCATTGCCTCCAAAATTTACTATATTTTCTACTCATTTTCATTTTCTTTTGCTTTTCTGGTTTCCTCTTATCATTACAGACAATTCATAGTGTGTTTGTTTACTAGTTTGTGTTTATTTTATTCTTGATCCATAATGTGAATATTCAACTATTTCCAGATTCTGTCCTTAAGTTGTAACTATCAGTTTCATAATCTTGTATGTGTATGTAAATATTTCATGGAGCCCAAGATTGGAGGTGACCTCTGCAGCATTCAATGTAGCTCACTTATGTTACAAAAGAGACACACAGCCTCTGAAAAATTAATGAATTTAGAAAAGTCATGTAATTCTTAACAGAAGACTTGTGGGCATATAGTTTTCTTCCCGAGTTCCTCTAGCAGATGCCAGTGGAGTACTTGGCTTAAGGGGTATTTGTGATTGTATTGTGGAGTCATCTCTAGGGAGGTTGTTACCCAGGCTTTGAAAGAGGAGGCTCGCATAAGGCTGTTTGTTTTGAGTAGGGATGGGAGAACTGAAGTTATCTGGAGCATTGACTAAAGATGGAATAAATAGCAAACACAAGAATCACAGAAAAAGATGTAAATTACAGATGTAAATTTTGTGGAATTAGTTTTATTTCTCTATCTCTGCATGGGTGGCTGATATTGACCTTTGGTCATCAAGCTGGCACTTTATCTTCTGAATGAGTCATCTCATTGACTCTGTTTCTGTATGATTTTTTACTTGAAAATTCCCAGCTCGAAAACTCATGCATAAAGCCACTTGACATTACAGCAATATTGAGAGATAAGCATTTCAAAAATAAACTGAAATCTCTATCCTCGTAGGTGGTATTACTACTGCTCTAAGAAGGACATTCAACCTGCTGATGTCTCTTGAGCCTTTTGGTTTTGTACCATGGGAAGACACAGCAAGAAGACCATGCTGAATATTGATGTCGTGACTTTGGGCTTGGAGACAATATGTTTCTGTCTACTTAAAATTACCCAGTATGCAATATTCTATTTTACCACAACAATATGAATCAAAGCATAAGCTTTACTTCAATTAAAAACATTTTGTATTTCACAAGCCACCTTTTCTGGATAGCGTAGCTACCAACACTCATCAAAGCCTCTCTTTACAGAAAATGGAGATCATTAGAAAAAATCCCAACTGGATACAATGCAGAAATCAACCGATCTTGGGGAACCTAACCCCAGTAGATACATAAAGCACATATTTATAAAGAAAAATACTAAAATCATCAAAAGAAAAAGGGAAATTTGCTAAGGGTGGAGAATGGAGGAAGGCATTTCCGGAGAAGACCTTGGTGCAGCATGAGGGGATTGCAAGGAGCACCAGGAAAATAGCACAGGTTCACATTTGCCCAGTTTCCTAGGTAACATGAATAAGGAGGGAAGTGAAACAGTTTGTAGCTTGGTGTTCTTATTTTAAGGAATCTTTGAGTTAAATATGATCTCAATTGGACTCTACTCTGCTGTCCTGTGCAAGATATCTCCTTATTAATGACTGTAAGAGAGGCCGTTATCCCAACTTCATGGAGATTACAGTGACAAATGTTGCTGAGCAAGAAAGACTGTCTCCTAACACTTGTGAAAAGGGTGTAGATGGAGGAGGCAGGAAAAATGCAAACATTTCAGATAACATATTGTGCAGTGTAGCAGGTGGGTGGGGAGCAGAGAAGTAAATACAGAAAAAGAAAGGGCAGAAGTGACCTTGTAGCAGTACACATGTGCGGTCAAGCCTTTTTTTCTCTGGCTCTGAGGAAACAAGCTATTCTGAGAAATAGGAATGTCTTACAGGTCAGAGAGAAGGCATTGTGTTGCATCTGAGAAAAGTGAGAAATAACTGGTGAAAAATAACTGCACCGAGATTAGTATGTCTATGTCTCTCAACACACGGTTGCTGAATCAGTGACAGCAGAGCTAGGTACCGAACCCCAACACCAAAAGAAATTGCAGATGGGAAGGCAAAAAGAAGTGGTAACCTAGAGGAGCCTAGTTGGGAACCATAAGAGTAAAGCCATGATATATTAACATGACTCCATAGTCTTACTATCAACTCTCCTGGATCACCAATTGACTATAGCGTCAATTTTTTAGATAGAATTTGTTGTGCTATACGATTCTTAGGATTTCAAGATGATTTGATCAACAGCCATTGATGATGGTATAAGAGGCCTTCAGCTGGTCAAAATGACATTTTTTCTCAAGAATAACAAATTAGATCTATCTGTAGTATACTGTTGCCAAGTTTTCTAAGGCTTTTTCTTTGGGAAATGCTTAATGGTGTGTGGTTCGTATTGCTGGATGATTAGTCACTTCTGGATAAGGGGCTAGCCCAACAACACAATATTTAACTAAAGTAAAGAGTAGTGATTTGGTATTTATTCAAGTAAGCAACACGGACAGATATAGGATGGGAGATATAGAACTTGTTTGTGGTATTTTATTGGTTGAATTGTAGTCCTACTCAAAAGTGGTTTGCTGCTGGCTGATGTTCATAGGACAAATTACTGACTATGCACCTGGCAGGGAGCGCCTACTTTGAGGTTGAAGCCAATTTTAATGCTCGGTAAAATAGTCAGGAAGAGAGGAAATAGAAAAAAAAAAACATAAGCCAACTTTTTCTTGCAAGTATTGGGTATCGTTAGCTTGTGGAGAAAACGTATGGCTGTCATAGTGATGATTTACAAATAGAACTCTCCAGATAGACCTAAATGTTGCTGATGTTTGCATGTCTTTGACAGTTACTAAATCATAAATTGCTCTGTTTATTTCATTGTTCTATGCCATTGGGAAAGACAATATCTTTAGGCATTGTTGGCTTATCTTTAAGATGGAAATAAACTTATTTGATTAAGTTGTGGTTAGGATTAAAGGAGGTAATATATTTAAAAGGTATAAAATCATAATACTATTTGTGACATAATCACTTTATAAGATGGTGACTGCATCTCATTTTTATTGTCATATGTTTTAAAGATCTGGTAATAGGAAACTCCAATTTAGAAAGATATGAAGTAAAGAGGAGGTAAGAGTCATGGTTATTGTGAGGGGTGGGATCATTAAAGTTCAAATTGGAATTTATTTTTTAGCAGTAATCCATTCACCCACCAATACTTTTCTCTTGAGAGAGCTTTTTTCTTCTTCACTCATACTACATCTACAGAGATTACATAACAAATAGTCTGGAAACAAGAACCATCTGTATCTGAGAAAGCAAACAAAAAGTACAACGCTACCCTGAACCTAATCCAAACTCTTAAATTATGAGAACTTTTGGATAGCGGTAGAAATTACTAGGACACAATTGCAAAAAATACCTCACAAGCTCTATTATTTTTATAACTAAGTAACATACTATCCAGAATAAGCAATCTGTATATCAGACCTGACTATAAAATCAATGTGAAAATGTCAATAATAAACCCTTCCACATTGAGAAGCTCTATCCCAAACCTGCACAAAAGCATAGTCTATTTTTAGACATTTCTATCTCCAAATCCTATTAAAGTATATTTCAAAGATTTTCTATTTTCTCTAAATTGATCCTCGAGCCCTGTCCACCTTTTCACAAATATATTTTAGTGATTAAGGGCAATGCTTGAGAAAAACTGTATTTCCTTATTCTTTTGCCTGTGTCATTGTTTATTTTTGAGGCTGTGATTCAGGTGCAGTATTTCTCTCTTCCCTTCCAAGCCCCCCATTTGCATCTCAAATTCCTGGCATCTTTTTTCATTAATTGTTGTCACATGCATTTGTGCATTTGTGTGTGTGTGTATGTGTGTGTGTGTGTGTGTGTATTACTAGATACAACCTGTTGAATCAATATAATGTTACTTTTATCATATATGTATGATTTTAGGACTGATCTTGGGGCACTGGCTTTCTTCAATTTTACTTTTCTGTCACCAGTTGAGATTTATGTAAATATTATTTATCAATCTCTTTTCCTTATGTTGTTTGTGCTATTCTTTAGAAATGAAGCACAAAATTAAAGTTTTGCTGCTACAATGATAATTAAGGATGCTGTCATCATTGTCGGACAACTGGCTAATAGGAGAGGCAAATTTACAAATGTTTTCATGATATGAATAAAAAGCTAAAATCAAATACAGGACCTTTTCTTAGCGCTACTGCTGCATATCTCTTTGTAATATAAATTATTTAGGAATAGAACTTAAATCATCATAGATCTTTGTTTGCGGGTCAGTTATTCCATGTCAATACAAAGTAATTTACAAATACATTTCATAGAAATGAATTTTTAAATAAAACTATAGCAATAAAAATGTCTTTTGAAAGGACAGTTTAATGTTTGACAAATTATTTTAAAAGAGATCATACAGTGGAATCTGAAGGCCTATAAACTAATACTAATATGGTATAGATCTGTGCTATGCATAACCTGAAGGCCCATAAACTAATACTGTGTAGACCTGTGCTGTTTATAGCCTATAATTTTAGTACCATGAATACAGACTTTTAGGCATGTGTGTCATTTCTAGTTTTTTGAAAATATACTTCCTGGATATTCTTTTCCTCTCAGGTCTGTTCTCTGACAGCCGCCATTTTTGTGCAAGATTCTCACAGCATTTGTTAAAGGAGCTTTAGTCGTAATTCCCTTTGACTATAGATAGAAATAACCCAAACCACAAATATGCTAATATTGCATTTATTAGAAGTCTTATAAATATTTCCTTTTCATGTATTCCAGTTGTATTTTAATGTGTGTGATATAATCCTACTTCTATGATTGTTTTAGCTTTGACTCACATACCTAGAGCCTTTACATCCACATCCTTTCCCGTTCACTTTCCTTTGTCTCCCCTTTTCATTTTTCTTCTTTTATTTGTGGGGGAGATTATGGGGACTTATACCTAGGATGTTTTTGAACATGCTTAGCAAATGCTCTGTCTACCACTAAGTGATGTCATAAGGCCTAAAGAGTTCACTAAGTAGCTCAGGATGGCCTAGAACTCATGATACTCAGTCCTCAGCCTTCAAAATACCTAAAATCACATTCCTGAACCACAATGTCCTGCTTCGTCCCTATTTTCTATTCCTGTTCTTAATGTTATGAAACTTATTGCATAATCTTGGATCACTGGTAAAACAATCTTGGGGGTAAAGCATTTGATGTCAGTACATGGCTCCAGTGTTAAAGTGCTTGGTATGCAAAAGCAAGGACCTGATTTTATTACTCAAACACTCATAAAAATCTGAGTGTGCCTTCAAGCATAGTGCTGAGAGGCAGAGACAGGGATCCCTAAAGTAAGGAATAAAGTAGAGAAACAACTGGAGAAGACACCCGAGGTCTCTGGCCTCCACATGTGCACACTCACATGTACATCATGTGCACCTTGACATATGTGTTTGCACAGGAACAGGAGTACACAAGCTGTAGGAGCCATCCGTGATAAGCTAAATAGAAACAGACTACCTAAAGGAAGTTCTTTACTTCCAACCATTATCACCTGCCAGAGTAGGACTCAGCCATCAGTAAGTTTAATGGAGGCCTGAGACTCAGTAGTTTACCCTGAAGCAATACCTGGTTGCAGGAAGGACCATAAGCTGAGATTACCTGAGTACCACCCAAGAACAGACCATCCAAAGGAAATGCCTTATGTTCCAACCATTGTAGATAGGATCACCTGCCAGCACACACTCACCAGGACACCTTTGACAAATGTCAGCCAATCAGGGGTCGTGAACCTCAGAAACCCCTCACCCTCACCTTTACTACTATAAAAACCCAATTCTAACTAAGTTCAGGGTTCTCCATTTATTCCAATATGGAGAGATCAAGTTTGCAAACTTGCATAAAATAAAGGCGTTTTGCTTTTATATATGGAACTTGGTCTCCTTGTTGGCTTTTGGGGGACTTCGCGGATTTGGGCGTAACACATGCGTGCAATAAATAAGTCAGTAAATCAATCAATAAATACCAAATAATGTCTTTGTTCCTTAAAGTTTGGACAGTTTGTCTCTGACCTCTGAATAACACACAGTAAACAAGGCACCAATGAGCCGTTTTGTCCTGTGGCCTGCTTTGCCAATTTACGTGCATGTTTGTGTGTGTATATGTGTGCGCATCTGGGTGCATATTGTTTCTCTATGTCCTAACATTGAGCAAGATACACAGCCAAGTGCCCTCGGGTTGATCTTCCTGGTTGTACAGACTCCAAAGAATGTACTGCTAGGTATTTTTTCATTATGCGTTGCCCCACTTGTATTAGTGAATGTCTCAATATCCCAATTTCAGATTGCTTTGTTTTCCTTTCAACTACTATGGCATTTTATCCATACCTGTGGTTAATATTTAAGAGACACTTACAGAATAAACCACTTTAAATGTAAAGATCAGAGTTATTATCAGAGAAATAGATGTTTATATGTCCTGAAGAAAAACAGTGCTGGCTGGGGATACGAGGGTTGTGCCATTTTCCCCCATGAGTTTTCTACGCCATCTAGTGACAACTCTCCCTCACTACAATTATGCATGCCCGTCAGACACTGAAGTCTGCAGATAAATTTTCCAATTTCCTTAAGGAAGGATTTCAAATTAGAGTTTTCTTGAAAATATATTACATATACATATAAATAAGTTATATGTTTGCTACTAGTTCCCTTTGATTAAATACCGTAAACTGTTTTACTATGTATATAATAATCACTATATCATATTTTTATTCATATATTACTATATATCACATATTATCATAGAAATATTTCCTAAAACATGCACCTGGCATGTTGCTTTATGTTAGCTGACATGCATGTGTCCATTTGCGAGACATTTGGAGGAAATCTGAAAGCTCTGGCGAGTATGATACATTCAAAAGCCCTTTTCTGATGTGACACACACAGCACACTCAGCTAAACTACCAAACACTGATTAATGGAAAACATAAGGTGCGAATCCAGGATGCTAGTTTCCGTCAGCTCTGACTGTATGCACTTTACAACACTTGAAGGTATTATTTTCACTACTGAAAACATGGGGATACTTTGCTTTGTGGCAACTATGAGGGGACACGGAGGAAATGTCTGGGCCTTGGAAGGCTTTCAGCAATTATAGAAGACACCTGCTTTCAATGATGTGCCCATTTTACTTTTGTTTATTCAATAAACATGTCCCCGGCAACGTAGAAAATAAATGGCCTGTCTTACCACTAACCCGTCCATCTCCTGCATTTATACAAATGCTCAGGCAAATGCCAGTCGCTCATACTCACAGCTTTCCAGCTGCATGATGCAGGTTTGTACATCCATTGGGAAATTCTTGAGATCCATCGGACAGGACAGGGTTAATGTCAATCTGAAAGGATAAAAGGAATTCTGTTAAAGGTCGACTCTGTCCCACTGACACGTGAATATTCTATTGCCCAGAGACGACAATTTTTATGTTGATAGTGACGAAAGCTGTGCAGATGAAATTTTCTTCAGTTTCAGAATGTTATTCATTCTGGCATGGCTATGTATTTATAAATTAATCAGTTTTTTTTGGAGGCAGGAAAGATTCTGAAGTATCATTGCAAATATAACGTTCTGCGTGTTTACTTATTTATTTGTTTATTAATTTCCCCCTTAGAGTTGAGTAGAAATGCCTAGAAGACAGGCATTGCTTCCCAAAAGTGGTGCCCAGAAGATAAAACTAAATGTGGATTCTGCAGATTACCAAATGTCAAAAGGTGCATTTCATTTAAAATCATATTACTGAAAGTTAAGAGGTCAGTGTATACAGGAAAGTAATGTTCTAAATGTGGAAAAATGGGGTATGGAGAAATAATCCGATATGACAGTTCTGGTCACTTTCACAGCTCTCTCTGGGAAGGTGGCGGTGCCTAGAGGGGCCGTGAGTATAGAAAACCTGAACAACTTGACTTGTTGGTGAACAGAGTGTCATTGAGCACAGCAAATCTGAAGAGCTTGAATGTTTGTTAGCAGAGTAAATAGTGTCTCCTGCCTCTGGCTTAGACATCCCCTCCGGTCCCATAGGAGTCAGGAAATGGTTCTATAGTATCATGGCATAGTATTATGCTCACCAAACCATATTCTGGTTTTTATTCACAGGAAGGAAATGTAAAAGGTCTATACTAGCATCCTGCCCTTGCAAAGAGACCTCCTGCACTCCCAGAGACTAAACAAGTATGTTCCATATGAGCCTTACAAATATATGTATTTGTGTGTGTGTGTACGAACGCATATATGTATATAAACACACATTCCACATTGTATACATGTTGAAACATGTATGTATATATTGCAACTACATTACTGAGGTATCTTCTATTTTTTTTCCCAAAATTTGTAGCATGTGAAACTGGGAGGGAGGAAAAAAAGGGAGGTCCTGATGCATAGTCAATATTCTTTAAAGTTCTTTGTGAGAAATTTTACTCAGCTACTTGGATTAATTTCTTCATCAAAGTCCATTGTACTAGTGAGCATGCCAAGTGGACAGTTTATGTGAGATTTGTGACCTAAGGTATATTACTCTAACCTCCCTAAACAATAGCTTTCTCATCTCTAAAATAATGACAATTATACCTACTGGAAAATTGAAGTGTAGTATCATGAGTTGTTGTGTGGACTTCTCTTAGATAAGTGTTTGACACATAGGAAATTCTGAATATTTATTAAATTTTAATGATTGGCTGTTGTTTCCCTCATTTTCCCTTCCTCAAAATTCTAATGCGTGGGCAAAAGATGAATTAATTAAATCATACATGAGAATTATTTATAGTTTAACAAAAATAACTACCAATCTAACAAATATAGCTATAATCTCGAAAACAGCATTTTTATATAGACTACAGACATGAAGTTGTAATGACATATAGTTTCCGGGGACTATCTTGCTGACACAGGTCCAATTAGCGGAGTCTGGGAGACATCAATGGTTAGACAAATAGGGCTGCTGGATTGTTAAAAGTTCCAGAAGGATTATTGGATAATTCTTTTAAGTTAGAGTCCTTAGCAAGCTAAAATAATCAGGAAGCTTGATATTCAAAAGCTGTGTCTTTTCTAGTCTTTTCTAGTTAAGTGATGCTAAGTCATAGAGTGTATTTACACATACTCTCTTCAAAAGGCAGTTTTAGAGCGCGGTGGACAAGATGTTCCCTGCCTTGTGAAAGGGTTTCTCCGGGGAGAATACACATGCACATTCTGAAATTCACACACACTCATTTTCCAAATATCCAAGGCTCTCGCCAGCCAATTTCTGGCGCTGACTTGCAGACTGCTCTGACCTTTTGTGAGGAAGTAAAAAGTGTTCTCAGATTCCTCTCCACACTCTCACCATGCATGTGTTGTCAAATTTATATCCTGGCTCTTTCTCTGGCTTAAGACAGGAGCCGTTACATAATGCCAATACAGGGGGGAAAAAAAGTTCAAAGGAATTATTTGGCAATGCAAAAAGGTTTCCATAAAACCTGTTGCAAAAACATATCCTATTAAAACCTACTTTTCTGACTTTGCTTTCTTTTATTTAATGTAAAATATTATTGATTAAACAAAACCCAGATTGTCAAACAAGTGCCAGCTGGTTGCAATATTTAATTTGTTTATCGAAATACGACATGCAAATTAAAGATGTGTTCTGACCACATCAAAGTTAAGCTAAGTACAGAGGCAATGACTCATGTTCTGTTTTGGACATGAATGACTACTTGTTTAAGGAGGACACTAAGTCCTCTTTCTGAGACAAGATACGTAAACAGGATATGCACTTCCTGCTGCCCCCCCCTAAGAAGTCTTGGATTACAGAAATAGTCATTTTCAAAAGGCTGACTCATCTTTGAAAATCATTGGCTTCTTTAAAATTTAATTATTATCCATTTTTAAAGCAGCATTGCTTATAGAGAGGTATCTGTCCCAATGTCTGTTTGAAATTAGGCATGTTTTCTGACTCCGTATTAACTTTTTAACTCAAAATAAGTATTTTTATGTTTTATTGGTATATAATTTTGTGCATGCGAACATTTTTGTGCTCAAATACATAGTACAATATTTTCCAATATTTTATAATTTGATAACATAAAGAGACAATGTCTCTTGGTCAGTATTGTAAGAAACTTTGAACGAGTTTCTGTAATACCATATTAACACATTCATGGTACTTACTTTGCAGTAGAAAGGAGTCCAGATATTTTGCAGATAATAATCACTGCTCTGTAGTACAAACTCATAAGACAGGTAAATAATATTCACCTTCTTTAAGTGAGAAAACTTAAGAGTTAAAACAACTAGCCTCATATTATGTAACAAAAATGGACAAGGCAGAACTTGCAACTTGGCAAGGGTGTGTCTAGCTTAGATTCCAAGGTCTTAACCTTTAAGAACGTCACTCAAAAAGAATTGGGTCATTTCACTTTTATATATTACCATAACACAAGAATTGATACAATGCATATGCTATTAGTTCTTAAATGTGAAGTAAGACATATAAATAATCTTTTAACAGTAATTAGAAAGATGTGATTAGACAGCCAAAATCATAGGAAATTTCTCTAGGGGTTTTACATAATTGAGTGGTTTGGTATGTGATTATTAATGATTTCATAGGGAATAAAGAACTAAGAAAAAAACAAAAAAAAACAAAACAACAAAAAAAAAGAACTAAGAAATGATCCAAGAATAGAAACACAAGGACAGAGATTAGAGACTGTTATTATGAATTAAATCTGGGAGGATTCTTTGTAAACTGATCATTAAAAAAGAATAAACCTAACCAACCTATTACAACAGCATCTATGATGAGCCCTGTGAGAAGTTGACGTGAATAAATCATAAATCTCAAAAACAGTCCCATTTGTTTATACTCATGCTATATTCCAAAATATCAGCATTTTAAATAGATTTTCTAATGAATGAACAACATCCTAAGAGGTTGATATATGTCACTTTTTTTTGTTTACATCCATTAGTATCTGTCAGTGTTCAAAAATAAATATTATGCAGGGAAACATTTTGTTTACACAACTAAATTTTATAGAAATAGAAACTTTATTTGGCTCAAATAAAATTTGAGATTGTGGTCACTGCATTGTATGCAATACCTCTGAATAAAATGTTCTTGTCATTTCATTTTAAAAGGAGGAAGCTTCTGTGGTATCAGCAGCAATGCTGCTTGTGTGTTATTAGACCAGCCAGTGTTTAATATTTAACAGGCTCTCATGTGCTTCCATCTTTTCTGAAGAGCATCACCCTTTGGCTGCCTTTGTTTTGTTTTTTTTTTCCTTTTGAAAAGATAAAATTAAAAGCTTTGGGGCCTACTGTATGCCTGACACCATGCTCAGTGTTTTACATGTATTGTTTTTGGCTTGATTTAGCTGGTAATATTGTTTTTATATATAGAAGGAAAATCAGCTGTTTTAAAAGTAAAGAGCCTTGCCTCAAATACAGCTAGTGACTAGCAGAGTCTGAATCAGGGCTGGCAGAATTAGTCAGTATCCACTGGGCCCCTAGTCCTTCCCACATCTCTTGTTTTGCATACCAAGAGTGAGAACCACACCAGAATTTTACCTGTAAAACGTCTAAGGATTGCAGAATCTGCTAACATTCTGACGTGGGATTTCATTGTTCACTTAGAAAAAGAGAAGGCTTGTTTGCCATTTGCTCTAAAAATCATGTATTCTCCAACCCTGTCTTTGCAGAGTGGTCTCATAACTGGCTGCACACTTACATTCATCCAAACCCATTACATTGGTTTTGTGAGACTTGTGGTGGTGGCAGAAGTATTCTTGCTGCTTGCTTTTCCCTAATAATAAATTCCATTGTTTCTGACTCAGGAATTTTGTGTTTTCAGGAACCATTAAATGGAGACAGGTTAACTTTGTAAGCAGTCTAACATGCAATTTGAAACTTAATCTTGAAGCACATGTCTGGCTCCAAACCCCTCATCCAAAATGCAAGCTATTTAAACGTTTTTAGCATAATCCATAGATAGGCTGTGAAATTTTAAATAGTTCTGTAAGTCATAAAAACCAGTCACACCAAGGCTGGAGAGTTGGCTCAGTGATTAGGAAACTTGATGCTCTTTCCGAGGACCTGGTTTTTGTTTCCAGAACCTACATGGTACCTTGTAGCTATCCATAACTCCAGGGGATCTGACACATGCTTATGACTTCTTGCAGGTCCTAGTCAGACGTGCTATGCATATACATACATACAGGCAAATACTTATACACTTAAAATAAATAAATCTAAAAATATATTTCTTTAAATTAGCAGCCCTTCTTCATCCATTCATACCTCAGTTCTACTTCTTCAGTGTTAGTCTTTCTTCAGCTATTTGTCTTTTATTTCTATTAATTTATCTATGCTATTATAAAATGATTGTATGCCGGGCGGTGGTGGCGCA
>NW_004949126.1:389966-404564 GCF_000317375.1 Microtus ochrogaster | reverse complement strand
TCTTTCCGTGTTTCTTCTTCTTTTGTATGTTGCAGTCAGTTCAGATGTGGTTCGCTCAGCCGCCCCACCCAAAGCAGGAGGGAGGTCTCTGTCCATCATGGCTGTCTTCTTTCCAAGTTGCAGTCAGTCAGATCTCCATGGGTGACTCTTCCGGCACAACCTCCTCTAATATTTCTTTTTGTATTTTTGTTTTCTCTTTCTCTGTATTTGTTTCTCTGGTCTCTTGCCATTTAAAAAAAATGACAAGATATTTTCAAATGGCTGTTTTTGAGACTGAGAAACTAAAAGTGATTTGGGGTACAACTAAAGAGAGATGCTCATGGAGTAATGTTCATAGCTCTATGATGATACGGTAGTACATCTGCCAGCATCCGTAGCTATAGGATGATATGGCAAAGCATCTGCCAGCATCCATAGCTATAGGATGATCCAGCAACACATCTGGCAGCATCAATAGCTCAATGATAACCCTTTTCCCTAGGGAAGCTAAGTTCCACCAGAAATATAATTATCAATAGAAGTGTTTCATAGTGACTTTTTGAATGTTAGTCCTCATCAAGCTCTGTAACTATTTCCTTTACAATCTCATTACATTCTCATGGCCTTGGTTTGATGTCTCTTGAGAATTACAAGAGGATGCTATATCTTTGCTCTTGAAATTCCTGAAAACACCTCTTGTTCTTTTCTATCCTGCTTCTGCCCAGGTCTAAAGACAAAATAAGAAATCCTTGATTGAAGAGTATGGGGTGAGGAACTCAGGGTAGGAGGTTCCCTGTTTTTACTAAAAGTTTAAATCCATTCTCAGTTTTTCATTTTAGCTCTTCGCTATGCTGCATTTTTTAAAAGTTCTACTCACCTAAAATCCCACCAAATTTAAAGATCTTAATTATTTTCTGCCTTCTGCTGTTTTCCACTTGCCTTGTATTCTACCATCTCTGCCTAAGTCAGTTCTCACATTCATTTCCAAGCTTCCTAGACAATGTTCTTCCCACACGTCTGTTGTTAATTTGTTGTCTGTTCGTTTCAACTTCCTGTGTACTAATGCCATCTTCCCTCGTTATTCAGTTCAGTTCACAGTTTCAGTGAGACTTAAAGAGGAAATGCAGATGCCTGATCAAGTTCCCTCAGTTGCACTTGCCAGGACCTCATGCCTTCTTTAAACAGGCAGGGAAGTCCAATTTCCCATGAAACAGCCTGGATGCTCTGTTTGCAAACTGGACAAGATCTGTTTTCTAAAACAGCTTTTTTTTTTCTATCAAAGAAACTGAAATTTGAAGCATTTGAGGATTTCAAAGTTCTGTGAAATATCCAAAATCAACTCACAAAATTGTTTTTTGTTTGATCATTTGATTCAGGATACAGGAATGACTATGAACTAAACTATGAAACTTCTGTTTCATCTAAATTCATACTGAAAGATAAAAGAAAAATTTCTAATCATTCCATAGCCTTTTTCCAAATGTTAAAAGAAATACATGCTACCTATAAGGGATGGTCCCATTTACAAAAGAAATACATCCATCATCATTCCTCTGTCTTCAACAAAGTCCTCAGGCATTTACAAGTGACACAATGACAAGGTCTTGAAAATTATGTAGAAATGCTCTTTTAAATAAATGCTGATACCTTTAGCATAATGCATTTTCACTGAAGGAATTGTTTTGCTTTTAAATTTACCTAACAGCTCTGTTTTATTGGATGAATATTCAGAAAGGGCAGACAATTGATATAAGCCTTCAAGATATCATATTGCTATCAAAAGTTACTCCTCCCAAGAAGAACTGCAGTTTATTTTTAATAATGTGGGAATACGTGAAGCATAGTTCTTATTTTTAATTAACATTTTTAACTTTCAGTGTATTTACTGGGGGAGCATTCCATGCATGCCATGAAACACATGTGGAAGTCAGACAACAAGTTTTAGAAGTTGGCCTTTTTCTTTCAGCATATGGGTTCTAGGAATCAAACACATGTCATCAGATGTTCCGGAATGTTCCTTAACCCATTGAGCCATCTGCTAGCGCCATAGTTCATTTCTATATATTGACATTTTCCAGCTCCAATATAATTATATATAAATGCCCATAATCATATTGGATACATTACACACACACACACACACACACACACACACACACACACACACACACTCAGAGATGTGCTGACACACACAGAATATTTCAATTCTGTCAAATGAAATAGTCAACACATTCTAATTTTACAAAAATGATTGTTCCATGGTACATGGTTCCTGGTGTTATATATAACTAAGAAACATTACTCAAAATTATATTATAATTTAATAATTTGTGCATGTACATGGATGCCTGTGTAAATGAGCATCCCATAGTACACAAATGAAGGGAAACTCACAGGAGTCAATTATCTCCTACCACCTTGGGGACTGAACTCAGGCTGCTAGTGTGGATAGCCAACATCCTCCCCTGATGAACCGTCTCACCAACTCTGGTGATACGATGATTTTTAATTACCTGTAGATATGTTAACACATTTAGCAGAAAATAAAATGTTATAGTTGACAAAGTTATGTACATTTTTTGACATGTTGGAGATTGTACTCAGGAGGTTTCACGTACCAAGCTAGCACTCTGCCATGGAACCACATAAACAGAAGCACAAATGCAAGCTCTAAATTAGTAGGGAAGAAGTAAACTTGTTCAATGTATACCTTGTCGTATCATCACCATGAGTCCACAACCCAGAAGGGGTTGTGATGTTGATAATGAATTAATGCAATCTATCACATACTATATAGATTTATTTTCTGAGTAATACATAACTAATTATTTTTAAATTTAAAGAACATAAAACTTAATTAAGGTAAAATTGACAGTTCTTCATTGCTGCATAAATCCTACCTCTCATTTTTATCATTGATCACTTTTAATAAACTTATGAGCTCTCTCCAAAGTTCTTGCGTAGCTCTATGTACATAGTCACGTGTTGATTAAAATGGAGGTAAACTTTAAGAAAGGCATCACGGACTGATTTTATCATTGTGTAAACGCCCCAGAATAGACTTGAATAAGCTTATTAGTAGATGGTCTAGCGTGATGTACATCCAGTGTACACAATGCATGTGCTGGACTTTTACACAGCGGGCCGTGCTTTAGACTGTTAATGCCACCATTAGCACAAACAAAAGAATAGTGTATTTTGTGGCAATCTTGCAATGGTTATAATGCCACTTGATGGGAGAAAATTTTGGACTCATTGCTGTAATTTGTTTTAATCATGTAATTTAATTTGTGCACTGATACATGTGTGTGGGCATGTTTGTGAGTGCGAGTGCCCTTGTGAGGATGGCTGTGTGGCGGCCAAAGGACAACACGAGTTGATCGCTTCTCCTAAGCATCAGCTACCATCCCCCTCACTTCTTCTTCCATTCTCTTCCTTCTTTCCTTTGGGCCTACAAATCACCATGTAGGCTTTGCTAACCAACAACAAGACCCCAGACCTGACTGTCTCCATTTTTCCTAGCACTAGGAGATATATGTAAAATATTTAATAATATGAACCTATCATTGTGTTCAGCCAAATTCTTTCTTAAAATTTATTTTATTTATTATTTATTATTTTGTGGCTCTGAATATTTGTCTTCACGTGTGAATCACGTGTGTGTCTGCTGTCCACGGAGGCTAGACGAGGTTGCTGGATCCGATGGAACTGTAGATAAGGGTAATTGTGAGCCACTGTGTTGCTTCTGGGAATTGAACCTGGGACCTCTGGAAGAGGAGTCAGAGCTCTTAACTGCTGAACTATCTTTCCAGCTCCTCAATCATGTCCTTATTAATGAACATATAAGCTACTTTGTGGTTGGTACCACAAGAAGTACATTTGTATGCAAATGAACATTAATAAGAACAACAAAACTAATACAGAAAGGGAGTTAATTTTATGCTTAAAGCCTAAATACAAAGTCTAACTTTATTAACATTTAAGAACACATTACTGTTGATACAACTGTTTCAACACAGCGTGTCAGGTTAAGCATGGCATGTTTCTCTTGTGAGAAAGACAACATGAATTCTGTCCTTGACCTTTTTATTAACCACAGCTAAGAAAATAACTGTAGAATACTGTTTTCAACAGTAATTCACATATTTTGAAAGACTTAAAATGTGAAGCTGATTAAGTATATCTTTGTAAATAGCCATTTTCCTTATTTACGGACCCTGCTCCTGTTTGATATTTATTGCCTTAGTAAAGTCGAGTGATTTCTAGAGCACAGGTCTTTCAATCGCCTCTGTGAATCCAGCCAACTTGCTTAATAAACATCACTGACTTGTGCCGTTTTTTTTTTTTTTAATTATTCTTGTCTTAGAGGGGCACACCACCCAGCTTCCAAATACACATGGAGACTTATTATTACTTATGAATGTCCAGCCTTAGTTTGGCTTGTTTCTAGCCAGCTTTTCTTAAATTAACCCATCTACCATTTGTCTCTGGGATTTTTCCTTTTCTTACTTCTGTATATCTTCCTTTCACTCTTACTCTGTGCTTGGCTGTGCGACTGTGTGGCTGGCCCCTCAGGTCCTCCTTTGTTATTATATTTTGTTTGTGTTCTGATAAATAAAGCTTGACTAGAGATCAGAGGGTGGAGCTAGCCACTAGTTAGCCACAGAGGTCTGAAGGTCTGTACAGACGGAAGTGATAGGCAGGGCGGAGAGAGGAGCTTGGCCCTTTTTGGTCTGAGGAGTCAGAGAGGTAAGAGGTAACTGTGGTTGGTCCTTTATGACTCTGATCTTTCAGCTGTTATCCCTATGTCTGACTCCAGGTTTTTATTATTAAGACTGATCAGGATTGGGCTCCACTCCTTGCCTTTTCTCTTTCCTCCATCTCTCTCCTCTTTCAGATTTCTCCTATTTATTCTCTTGGCCTGCCAACCTCACCTCTCTTTTCTTCTGCCTTTCTATTGGTCATTTAGCTGTTTATTAGACCAATCAGGTGTTTTAGAAAGGTAAAGTAGCACAGCATAACAGTATTAAAGAAATACAATATAAAAGAATAAAACACATCTTTGCATCATTAAACAAATGTTTCACAACATAAACAAATGTCTTAAATTAATATTGCACAACAGCCTTGTTAAGATATATTTTTGGAATCCGTACTGTTCTGGAGTTAGAGACTTATAAATGTTGTTATTAATTAGATATATTTGGAATATCACATATAAGAACTCAAATGAAACTGATAAGTTTTCCCCAAATTTCAAAACTATGTTAGCATGGATAAACAAAAAAAAACCCAAAAACCAAGCCTAATTTTTCTAAAACTGGCCATGTAAGTTTGTGCTTACCTTATTGAGTAAAGGACGTTTCCATTTTTGAAAATTCTCAGCAGCTTGTTATCTGTGGTGACTTCATGAAAGTTCGCCCCCTTCTCATTAGCAAAGAACAAGTCGGGTTTCCAAATAGAGTCCAACATGGAGGGGTCCAGGTCTAAGGAATCGTCAGGATATTCGCTGTATGCCAGACGAGGGTCATTCCATTTCTGACGAAGAAAAATGTTTACTCTGTAATCCTGAGGGAGAGAGAGGGGAGACAAGAAGAGAAATAAAAAGAGGCTTTAGGAAGTATAGTGAACCAGTGTCTGTCACTGTAGCTTCACCACTTGTGCATGGAGATCTACATGGAATCTCTAGATGGTGGACAAGAGTGTGAAATTGCAGCCATGTTTTACTGTTCGACTGTGTTTTTGGAGACCCTCAAGTCATCCAAGAAATAAAACGCAGAGAATGATAGTTCATCACATTTTGTTTATCCCTTTAAAATTTTATTTTATGATTTGTCATATTAAAATACTAAACAGTAGTTAGACATTTGACGCCAAACATTTTCTCCATTACTCATAGTTTTAGAAACATTTTTTCTAGATATCTAACAAGATTCAGAGTTATATTATTTTCTGAAAGCTTTCTATTATACAAAAATAACAATGTATACTTTTTAGAGTTATAAAACACAATTTTACTTTTGCTTTTGAGGCAAAAGTATGCAGCCTTTGTAGATATGCTTGGAATTTACCATGTAAACCAGGCTGTCCCAGAACTCATAGAGATGTGTCTGTCTCTATCTCCTGAGTTCTGGGATTAAATGTGTATGCCACTATACCTGGCATAAAACAATTGTTTAATATTTAATAATTTTGTTAAATATGACAAGTCCTATAAAATAAGTACTTTAGGAAAACTAAAGATTATATGTGAGAATTAAAAGAGTAATACTGGCTAATTCCAGCAATATTTTAAGTGGGTATTTCTAGGGACATTTTCCAATTACACTTTTTAAAGATAATTTCAAAAGTAAAGTCAACGTCCTCAATCAAAATTTAGCTTGGTGCATGCTTGAGTATGTGTGTGCATGTGCATAATATATAAAATATTGTATAGCACATCTTTTTGTTTTGGCATTTTGAGCCAAGTTGACTTCCCCCTTACTATGCAGCCAAGGGTGATCTTGGACTGATAATTCTTATGCCTCCACTGATCTTGTGAGGAAAATAAATAAATAAAGCTCCAGGAGTTCCTGACCATGTCCCATGATGTGGAGTTTTATTATTCATTTTCTCCTTACATTTTTGAAGTGGGTAAATCGATAGACTTCATTATATGTGATTTATACATGTATTTGAGAAATGTTTCAGTTATATGGAAAATACTGGAGATATACAGTGGAACTAAAACCCAACAATTTTCTTATTTCTTTAATATCAAATATAGTAAGCAAGCCACCAAAGAGACTTCTCCTGAACTTTTGGACTTTGTCATTTAGGCAAGTCAAGTTCACAATCTGATCGGTATTTGGGCACCAATACTACTTCCCTCCAACTGCAACTAAGCTTACATACTAGACTTTCCCCCTCTGCCTGCCAGACGTTCCCTGCACCTCGTCTGCCTCTTCTTGTGACTGTATTTGATCATCTCAAAAAAGAATATAAGCACCGCTAAATGTTTGACATTTAGCAGTAGGAATACATAAATTTTTTGAAATTTTACAAAATTTCTTTGGAACATGTTAACCCTTTTTTCCATCTCCCCCAGGTTTATCCTCCCTTGATATACATCAGACTTTGTGTCCTCTTTTTATTTTTAAATCCATGAGTTCCATTCTTGCTGCCCGTATGTTCTTAGGTGTTTGGCCTTCCATGGGAGTGTTTCCATTGACCATGAGCTACTTACAGTCTAAAGGAAACATCCCTCTCCCAGTAGCTTCTGAGCTAGGAATGATGGGACTTTGTGTCCATATTCTCCTTCCATTTGTTATTGGTCTGCCTTGGTATTATGCAGATTTTGTGCTTAGTGACAAGGTAATTTTAATATGCACATATATATATATTTGTCTTATTTTCAAAATATTTCTGGTATTAATATCAATAGATATATGATTTTAATTAAAAAGGATATGGGATTTAAATAGAAATTCAAAATTCATAGGCAAATTGAAAAACAATCCAGAATTCTTCTTGTCCTAAGGTGTCTTATCCAAAGTTGCTAGCTGAGTTAAAAATGTAACCAGAAAATGAATTTGTCAAAGAAATATGAATAAATACTACCTCACTCAAATACTCAAATACTTTTCTAGACCTTTGCAATTCTGAAGCACCTTACAGAATAAAATCTGCGTATGAGTAGAACACTAATACTCAATGGTGGCATAATTGCTTCTAACATTCTCTGTAATGTCCCCCATGTTGTCTGCACCATCTGCTCCAGGAGCATCCATAGGGAGATTAGTCGTCTGGGACCACTGATTCTGAAATAATGGCTTATTGGAAAAGCCTTGTTCATTCCTCAGTTACTAAACCAATAGGGAAGAGAAGCCATTTTATACCAACTATTTGGAGTCTTTGAAAGGTTATTTCAAAACTCCTCCTGAGTGCCTCTTCATTATCCATATGTTTATTCTGTTTGAAAAGGTCAGAATAGTTTTTAAATTACCAAAAAAACTATAAAGGAATATAATTTTGTACCAATTTGGAAAACAAAAAAAATTGATTAGAACATAAGATGTGTTAAACTGACAGAAATGTATTCGTTATACCATTCAGTAACCTTGTAGCATATTGAAGATTGAAAACTGCAGACAAAGATCACGTCTCAATCCTTACATTCTCACATCAGAATTGCTGAAAAGGCAAACATATTTTCATGAAAACACTTTCAAATTTTAGATGTTTGTTTCAATAAGTTGAGTTCCTTTAATCTGGCCAGTCTTACTTTTGTAGAGAAACACAGTATTTGTAGCTGCTGGATATCAATGAAAAATAATGATTACTGTTGTTCTTTGGTTTCAAGATGAAAGAACCTCTCTTAATGTGTGCCTAGCAGCAATCCACATGTTCTCACTATTTTACTATCTTCTTCTACCACACTTGCCAACTTACACTCTTATTCAGTTCCTTTTTACTTGCACACTTTCCTTCTTTATGATGACATGGATAAACAGGCAGACTATAGTCTCGCAGCCAGTTATACTAATAGATGGGTGGGTAGGGATTAAAAACATTTCAACTTCCCATACTTTGCTTCTACCCCTCCCCCATTATACTTTATGTTGCACTAAGCAGGAAAACAAGCAAGAGTTCTCCTGGTTTAGTCATTGTAGAAGTGAAAACCCTCCCACTATTACTACTTCCATTCAAAACTCCAAATCTGCATCTGAAATTTTACTTTCTCCAAATTAGAGCAAGTTGTTTTACTTAACTTACTGTTACTTGATGGGAATCACAAATACATGTCAAAAATGAATGGAAGCATCCATTCATGATGTTCATTTGCAATATGTATTTTACATTATGTGAGCATCATCTGCTTGTCATTTTTGGACTTCTGTTCATAAAAATATCTTCCCCAACCAGAATACATAACTCAAGTCATAGAAGTCTTTAAAGATTGGGGGGGGCAATGAAGTCTTCAGAGCATAACTTGCTTTCTTTCAGCACTAAAAATGTCCTTCACCATTCTTAGAATTTGGAAAATTCCTTCTAACAAATACTGAACAACTTTTGAAGAGGCCAAAAGGCACTCGGTACTGTAAAGATGGATAAGATCATCATTGAACATCATTTTGATCACCTTCCAACCAGTGAGTTTTCTGGATTATCTTTGTAAACTGTGATATATAAAATATGTGTTAAAGTATATTGTCAGACTCAAATAGGATTAGCCATATGGTGGCATTCCATACTTTAATAATATTGTGTAGCCATAACAACTAATCAGTTATATTATTATTTTGTCACCCAAGAAGGAAAATCTGTACCCACTATGCAGTCTCTTATCCCTGCTCCCAACTATGGGTAACCAGTGCTCTGCTCTCAAACTCTGTAGAGTCTGTACTGGGTACTTCAGGTCATGGGCGTGATGCATCTGTGACCCTTGGTGTCTAGGTTCTTTCACTTAGTACAATGTTTATAGAATCTGTAATGTGTATTTAGGAATATAGAGATCATGTTTATTTTATTAAAAACTAAAGTATCTTATTGACAGAATTCTACCTGAAGTTGACATACCTTCCAAAGATATGCACGTTTTTATAATTGAATTATTTTTTTTTCTTTTATGTGAAATTCTCCACTTTTTTAAGATATTTATTTATTTATTGAGGATTTCTGCCTCCTCCCCGCCACCGCCTCCCATTTCCCTCCCCCTCCCCCGATCAAGTCCCTCTCCCTCATCAGCTTGAAGAGCCATCAGGGTTCCCTGACCTGTGGGAAGTCCAAGGACCGCCCACCTCCATCCAGGTTTAGTAAGTTGAGCATCCAAACTGCCCAGGCCCCCCCAAAGCCAGCACGTGCAGTAGGATCAAAAACCCATTGCCATTGTTCTTGAGTTATGTACAGTACATGCTATCACAATGTACACAAACATGTATATGTATGTATATATGTGCATAGATTTGTGCATATATTCCATTATAAACCAAGCAATCATCATAAGGGATTAAAGCAGTATTATTAACTGATGAAGTAAACTTTTTTCAAACCTGAATCTACCAGCTTCATAACATAATCTTGCATAGAAGATTGGGATTCTATTTAAGTATGTAAGAACTACCAGCTCGATCTAACTTGTATCACCCACATAGTTGATGGTAGCAATGTGTAACAGTCATAGTGTTACTATTTATTTTGAAAAATTAGGTTTAATTAATATCATGTGCAATTGAGGTTAGTATTTCAGCAGTAACTAACCAAGGAGGATTTCTTTGATTCTATGAAAAATAAAAATTTAGCAAAGATAATTATGCAAACCAAGCTTCTTTACCTCACGATATTCTACTTTAAAGGTATTTATCTAGATATAGTGAGCTAGATTAAAGTATTCGCAGGCACAAGCATGAGAACTCGAGTTTTGTCCCCCAAACACACATTGTTTTAAAGGCAGGTTTGTGTCACACACTAGTAAATCCAGTGTTATAGAGCAGACAGGCAGATCACTGGGGTTTACTGGCCAGAAGCTACTCTACTCAGCAGGTTCATTAGAGAATTTGACTCTAAAATCAACATAGACAGCACCTGAGAAATGATTTTCAAATTAATCTCTGGCTTCATATGAACATGTACACGCACAAACACACAAACACTAACCGGGTTTTGGTATATGTGCATATTTTCAAAATGTAATTGATTATTACACTTTCCATTAATGTTCTCTTAAGACAGCAGCTTTGTGTTTGGGGGAAACACACGGTTTAGTAAGCATGAACAAAGGCATAGATATTATTGACACACAGTTTTTGCTATAAATAAAATTTTAGACACATAAGTAAAATATTCTAGTGATTATTTTGAATATTTTCAAGTAGTTTTACCCTCTATGCCTTCTTCACTTATAAAAATACAAACTATAATTTACACTTCTAAATTTGTAGTCAGTTTTTTTTGTTCAGGAGAATTTTATAATTAATGAGAACTTAAATGGTAGACAACATTTACTATGCGCTATTATGAGCTGAAGATTAATAAACAAATGTTCCATTTAGCCAAAATTTTAGAGAATTAAACGTTGTTTGAGACAAAATTAAACTGTTTTGCATTTGTTTTCTTCTGAGCAATTTGGATAATTCTTTAGAAGCTGTGTATTGATTTGGATATTGGCCAGGAAGCTGTGTGGCGGCTGCTCATTGTACCATACAGATGCCGAGGAATTAACTTCTTTTTAGAAACTATTATTGTATGCGGCAGCCTTCTTACATAGTTCTGGAGAATAGCAGATAAAATATTTCGCTGCTTCTGAGTCAAATGATGTGATTGTTTAAAACTTTTTTACAATTTACTGTTGCCTAAATAGTATATAAACAATCTACAAAAATTCAGAACTAAAAGGGAAATGAGAGGAATCACTAGATATTATATTTCCTGAGCACATGACACCATTAGCATTAATAGTTCTATATTTTCTTTATTTGAGACTATGGAGACAATTTTTTTAATATTTTTTGAATTCAAAATATTTCTATATTTCTCCTTTTCCAATCCTCCCCCAACCTCCTTCCATGTATCCCACCTTGACAACTTTCAAATTCGTGGATATTTTTATTTATTTATTTATATGACATATTTTAGATTTGAATGTAAGGTGTCAATTGAATGCGATGTAAAGATATATTGCCAAATTGTGGTATGTTTTCATCTTTCATATTTGTCTCTGCTAATCTGTGTCATCTTTTCGTTGGATACAGTGTGCGAATGTTAGTACAACTGAATGTAAATTCTAGGATGGGTTTAGCCTGATACTGATGCTAAAGTTTTGAGAGACATGTAAGTACCACTTTTCTATTTCCATACCCTGCTTTTGCCCTGACCTATTTCCAAATGAGTGGCTACATTCTTTTCTCTCTAAAATTAGCTTGGTGTTTGCATCTGGCTCTTTTCATAAGATGAAAGTTATTTTAACTGATTAAATTCCCACAGATTGGGAGCGTTAAGTTGCTTTACTAATGCCACATGACAGGCATGCATTAAACCTGAGATCTTGTCATGTCCCTTCAGGCTAAAGACTAACTCAGCCTAGAGTGCCTGGTGCAGGTGACGTTGTCTCAAAAGCAAGGTGTCTTGTGTGGAAGCAGATTATTTGCTGTTAGGTACCATGTCCATCCCCCTCACGAAATACCACTGTGTGACCTTTTCTGACACCAGGTGGAAAAGGCCCTGCAGCATGTCTTTCTTGCCTACAGAGGATCATTTTTTTTTTTTTTTGTTCTTGGTGATTTGGGAGCAATATTCTGTTGAGAAATGCTTTTCTGTAGTAATGTCTTCATGTTCCAGCACTCTTTAATGACTAGTCTAGAATTGTATCTCCTCACGGTGTTTTTTTGCAACTTCTAAGAACAGATTTTAAATTATATTAAAAAAAAAAAACTCCTACCTTCAACTTTCAACAAAATCATTTACTTTTCCAGATACCCAGAAAGATTGATGATATGTATATAGTCTTAGCATTCTTTGTGAAAACAGTGATTTAAAAAATAATAACAAAGCAATGGTGGAAACCCAAGTGTCTCAAAATACAAAATATCTCGACCTTTTTATTTAAATCTCGAAATGAGAAGACAACAATATTCTTTGTGCCGGGTGGTGGTGGCGCACGCCTTTAATCCCAGCACTCGGCCAGGCAGATCTCAGTGAGTTCGAGGCCAGCCTGGTCTAGAAGAGCTAGTTCCAGGACAGGAACCAAAAACTACGGAGAAACCCTGTCTCGAAAAAAAAACAAAAAAAAACAAAAACAATAATATTCTTTGTTAGGAAGGTTATAAGCTAAGAGTGAATAAGTGGGTTCAGTGTTTACGTGCATACTGACAAGGGGCTTGCTTAATTCATTTGGTGTTAGAAGAATGCATTGTTCTTTGCTTTAATAAGCTATTTTGAGAAATAAGATTTGAAGAGTAAAGGCAATAAAACTCGCTTCAAGGGCTGAATTCTTCAGAATGAATTAAGCTTTAGAACATATTCCTCCACAACCAAGGTACTAAAAATTGTCAAGGGCAAATAATTTAGCCCTGATAAGTAATGAGAAATAGAAGGCCCATAAAGGAAAGAAGATTGAAAAAGCAGATTGCCTGCATTCAGACACAAACCGTTACTCGGCTTTTCTAGTGGATAATACTTCAAAGCCCATGGCCAAATTTAAGAGGAAAAAAATGTTCCTTTCTTTCATATGTTTTCTTTTGCTTTCTTGCTTTGAGTTGAAAAGGACGTAGGCAGAAATTCAGACTTATAATATGAATTAAATAATTCAAATCTTATTTCTCAAAATAGCTTATTAAAACACTGAACAATGCATTCTTCGAACAACAAATTAATTAAGTGAGCCCCTTGTCAATGCAATGAACCCTGAGCCCACCGATTCAACCTTAGTTTCTCAGCTTCCTAAGAGTATTGCTGTCTTCCTGTTGGTTTATTGTGAAGTTTCATTTTTATAGAGCACAGATGATACCTTGTAACGCCTGTCTTACAACATCCCCTCACTTTCCTCAGGAAGACAGAAATAAATGCTTCTGGAACGTGATGCTATCAAAATGAGCTCCAAAATCTTAAGGATAGTAGCACCAATACTGGAGAGATAGAAGTAGTGCATTTCCCCACTTTGCATAAAGTTCAATCCGGGGTATCACAAAGGCAAGCAAACTCTTTAACCAGCTAGTGATGGCTGTGCATGCTAGTGCCTTGGATAACATTCTGTTGTCTGTAGTGCCTGGTCAAACAAACATGGTTACCATAGGGGAACTGCCTATAAGCTTATACTGTCTGATGGCAGATGTTTGGTAATAGGGTCAGTAGACTTGAAATATATGAAGAGTTCGTTATAAAAAACATTCTACTTGTTTTGAATAACTCAGTTAATATGAGGATCTACAAACAGTAGAGACAGATCATTATTAAATTGTAAATTTTACTGCTAGGTAGGTTTATCTTCTAATTATTTAAATAACACTTTAAAACATCCCAGGCAAGACATGCATTTCCCAGATCCATCTATGGTTGTTTCTTTGCAAAATTTACAACTTAAAAAAAAAACAAAAACAAAAGCTAGTGTTCTTAGAATAAACAAAACTATAAAAAGGAGAGTAGTGGGAGCCGGGCGGTGGTGCCGCATGCCTTTAATCCCAGCACTCGGGAGGCAGAGGCAGGCGGATCTCTGTGAGTTCGAGGCCAGCCTGGTCTACAAAGGAAGACATGCATTTCCCAGATCCATCTATGGTTGTTTCTTTGCAAAATTTACAACTTAAAAAAAAAAAAAACAAAAGCTAGTGTTCTTAGAATAAACAAAACTATAAAAAGGAGAGTAGTGGGAGCCGGGCTCGGGAGGCAGAGGCAGGCGGATCTCTGTGAGTTCGAGGCCAGCCTGGTCTACAAAGGGAGTTCCAAGAAAAGCAAAAAAAAGCCAAAAGCTACGGAGAAACCCTATCTCGAAAATCCAAAACAATAAAAAATAAAAACATGAAAATAAGATTTAAATAAAAGATGAATGAAAGAACAAAAGGAAAAAAAGCAAAAGAAAAGGAGGGGGAGCCCTCCATTTCCTAACTAGCTCACTTCCCGAACACACCATTAATTTCTGCGGAAGGGTGG
>NW_004949126.1:381506-389866 GCF_000317375.1 Microtus ochrogaster | reverse complement strand
CCATGCTTAATCTCGTATGCCGTCTTCTGCAAAAAAAAAAAAAAAAAAAAAAAAGGAGAGTAGTAAATAAAATGTTACAATGGTCCCAAGGCTGGAAGTCCCTCCTGCTGCTCATTACCCATGACAAGGAGGCAGCAACATAAGCCAAGTGACCCACTGGCCCTGGCGAGTTCCATATCTGCAGTGACTCTAATCTTTGCGTTTCAGTCCTTATCAAATAGTGTGGATTCACTAACCAAATAACCTGCCTTCATCAGCTCCCTGCTGCCTAATTCCACCAGTGGGCATGCATCCAAACTTCTCCCTTTCCACTGCTCTCTTCTGATCTTCCACTTAGTATATACACGCCCCTATGTCATGACTAGTTTTCAGCTGCTCAGAGTAGCTCAGTCTTAACCAATAGGTGCCTCTCTCAAGACAGCCCTAAGTTGTTGTTCTCTGAGACATAAGAGATTCGTTTTCTCCATGTCTCATCCGATATGTAGCAGTCGGCAACATCACATTAAACCATTTGACTGCATTCAAGGTTTTTGAGAACTGGAGAGTCATCGTGTAACTGACTGCTAGACAGTTGTAACTAGAACTACCTAGATTTCTCTGTGTTTGTGGATCCTCTCTAGGGCAGGAGAGGATCTCTTGTTGCCTTTTTTATGACTCTCTGTGAGGTTCTTTTGTTTATCTCTTTAGATTATCGTCTCTCCTCTAGTACTCTTAGTCTTATCATTTCTGGAGATACTCTGAGGAAGATTTTAATCTAGCTTCTTCCACTGTGGACAGCCGTCAGTGGAGAGATGTGTAACTGATAAAAGTACATTGAATTAGAAACGATGTGCTCAGCTGTGAACACAGCATCTTTATGGATCTCACCTACCACCTCCACTAACAACAAAGCTCAGGGGGTATCCCAGAAAAGGAGATAGAAAAAAAATGGTCAGAGCTAGATGATGGGCAGGGGATTGCTGTAAAATGCTGTCTTCTGAGCATGGCGTGACCATCACAACAACTGTGGTTACCTACACAAGACAGACAAAATCCTGGCACAGATGGTATAGGTCATATGCAGGATCTACTCCATACTGAAGAATTATTGGCAATGGGTAGTTGCTAGGAGTAGGAGAGCAATTCTTTATAGAAGATAAGGCAATGGATAAATTTACATGCTCTAGTGCATGGCTGCACACTGATTCACAAACTGGCAACACAAACAAGATTTAGTGAATTATCAAGAAAAAGGAAAAAAAAGCCATGAATTTGAGGGGAGGTCTGATGTGGTTGGAGAGGGAAAGAAGGAAGAGATGGGATTTTATTTCATTGCATACATAAAAGAAATTATCAAAAATTAAAAAAAAATTAGAAAATTACTCATACCGATTTTATTGTCATTGGGAAAACAAAGAATAATCTTTGCAGGGAATATTTTGAAAGTAATTTTTATCAACTATTTAAAAATAGGATTTAATAATGCTTACATGAGTGAAATAAAAGAATAAGATATCACCCACTATAAATGAAATAAAACTTTTTTCTTGTACCAGTATGGGAAAAAGTCTGAACGTAGTTTGAATGTATCTACAGTTAATGCAGATGTCAATTTGCTTACATGCAAAGCTTGAAAAATAACATCTGAAAAAGATACATCACTATAATAACAAAATAGAAAATTTAACTTGGCTTTCACCATACATCTACTAATAATTTTGAAAATATATGGAGAAATAACATTATATTACTTCCTTCTCAAAATATTGATTGTCGTTGCTCATCCAATTTACCATGGAACACAGATAGATTAGTTGGTGCTAACTATACTTATGAATACCACACAAATATATATTCTGGAGGCTGGAAATCTAGCAAGGTGTTAGAATATTTTCCTAACATTTGTGAGGCCATAATCACAACTACCATCATCAAATCATTACTCTTGAATATTCATTCTCAAGAAATACAATTTATTCTCCAGGCAGCACAAATAAAACTTTTAGTGGTTTAGAAAAATCTTCCTTTTAAGAAATACTCATAGTAGATACATAAATATGTGTTGTAAACAAGGCGTTAAAATCTCACGGGGAAGTAAACTAATAGAAAAACCTATGTAAGGGCCTCTGGAGGGAGGCATAATGAAAAAACAGTGCTAGAATCATCATCTTATGGAAACTAAAGCAAAGCAGAGATGCAAAAAATATGTTTATTAATTTATTTGTTCATATCTGCTGTTAAGTCTTGATTAATAATTTTAATCTAAGCAGCAATGGATGAAGCATAGCAATTATCTTTATATCTAGTTAAAATGAATAGAAGAGTAAAATATATTTAACGTTGGAGTTTTTAGTCTACCGAAGCTATTTCTTGAAATGCTTATTTAAAACTGATAGACTGTAATTCAGCAAATGATTATTAAAAAAAAACTTCAGTGAGTAAAAATCATGAAAGGAGCTGGTGTGTATAACAAATAACTGTAAAAGTCAGGTGGAAAAGTGAAAACACAACCTAGGGCTAAAAGAAGAGGTCCACAGGAGAAATGGGTTAAACCTATTTTATTGCCTCCGATGGGGTCTGGTTGTTTTTGCAAAGAGCTGTGGTAGAAAGTCCAAAAGCAAAGCTTCTTTGGAAGAACAAAGGTGATCAAAGGAGACACACACACACACACACACACACAGAGAGAGAGAGAGAGAGAGAGAGAGAGAGAGAGAGAGAGAGAGAGAGAGAGAGAAATATTTTATTGCTCAAAGGTCTGGAGAGAATTTCTAGGTGCATTTCTTGTCTCAGGGATAAAAATAATGTTCCATTCAACTCAACAGACGAACTAAATGAGGTCACAAATGAAGGTTGTTCAGGATTTATTCGTGAATAATTGATGTATCTATTTAATATTTCTAGACATATGTTAATAAGTTCATTTATTGTTGGATTGAGCCCTTTAATACTACTTTGTGACAGGATTGTTTGTCTTATGATTAAACTACTCTCTGGAGTGTTGGCAATGTTCCACAACAACTAAAGAATAGTTTTAAAAGGATTGCCCAGATTATAGTACTACTTTACTGCGTTACTGAAACTATTATTTTTCATGTTCTCCATAGGGCAAAGGGTTTATTCTTTTAAATCTCCTCAAAGAATTTTGAAGCAAATTGTTTCATTTTCTTTCATTGTAGAACTACTTTCCATGTACTAAGTTCCTTTTAAAGAGATAAAGAAGGGATGAGGAGGGAGATCCTATCTAGTGGGAATATCCCATTTTTTATTGGTGTACTTGGCAATGTATAGTGGTGCAGACCCAGGTTTTTGACACCCTGGCTCGTTTTGAGCCCTTCCGATACCAAGTTAGCTGGACTTTTGTTTTGTAGCCAATCTAGACAGATACAGTTGGGTTACAACTGAAAAAGTTGCCACCAATCAGTGCGATAGTGAGCACTTCAAGGCTTCAGTATTAACTTTCCCTTCTGCATCTGCCAGATTCAGCTAGTAGCAGAGGAACAAGTGATCTTGCTTGTCACATACTTAACATTAACTGCAGTGCAAAGTGACAAGTTTTGACTGTTCCCAATCACTTTAGTGAACGTGGTCTCCAATCTTACTTTATCGTTGGCAGTTAAAATGATATTTGTAGGGTATTATTTCAGCATATCACTATCTCTAAGAACACAGAGATGAATTCCAGGAACTGTTCCATGAGATCGTGAGATCCTGTCATTTTTGTCCATCAAGAGAAGGTATTTAACTGATCTGGTAGGTAATAGTTATTTGCCGAGCCCCCTTCTAAAGAGATCTACATAGATACAATACCATTGTTGCAAATTCAGATTAGAGACAAATAAATATAAGTGACATATATCTTTACATTTACACTAAAGAATTCATCACAAAACTTTCAAATCTATAAATACTATGTAATTAACTTTTTAATCTACAGATCATAAGGAAACTCCAGAAAGACAAAGGTCTAAAAGATAGACATCACAGAGATGAGGATCTGAGGCCACCCTACTCTTTATACTTTTACTGTCTGAGTCATCAGCACCTTTTATCTTTGTCACATTTTTCTCCTATTATTAAAAGAATGCTTTTAAACAATATTTTTGTTTAACAACATTATACTCTCTCTAAACAATTGTGGATCATAATATTCCATAAAGGATATCTAACATAAGAGAAAGATCTTCAGAGAGTTTCCTTTTGAGAAATGATGGTTTATGGAATGTTTTGTGGATGAATATATTGAGCTGAGATTTATTCGTAAACTTGATAAGGGTCACTAAGGTGGGCAACAATCTCATACATCTATTTTCTTCAACTATTCCCATAAATGAACCTATTTCTTGTTGATGCTTAGAAACCACAGTTCAGAACACATTCGTGATGCCTGTCACTGGTTACTCATACATGGAATTAAAAGTACTCCAGACCAAAGCTCTTACTATATTTGTAATGGCTTCGAGTACTATAAAAGTAATACTGTGAGGTCAAGATGTTAACAGATCCGTTGTTAATATTAAAAGGCTATCCATTTGCTTCTAGGCAACTCCCAAAAGAAGTGAAATGAGTCATTTAATCTGTTAATGTAACATAGGATTGCTCTGTGAATGCTATAACAGCACTCATCAAAAGAGAGAATGCCTTTAAGTGAACCTAACTCATAGGCAATGGATTTGAAGGACCGAGAAGTCATTTCTGGCAAAAGTTACAAAAGAACAGAAAAAGGCTTCTTTTAAATTGAGCACATTTCCTTACCCTTTCCATGAAAAATATGATATAGTGAATTTAGTAAGTAATTTCTCTTTAATGTCTCACATTTAAAAAAGCATTCTTGTATCACCATTCACCCCGCAGAGTCTATTTTCTGAACATATTTATTTCTTCATTGAAAATTATGAAATTATCTTTGTGTCAAGATAGTTAAAAAACAAATTCTTTTTAAGGAAATACTGAATTATACAGGAAGAGAGATGAAAAAAGACAAGTGCATTTAAACATTATTAGCCCACGTTCTATTTATTGTGAAATGAAACATTTAACTCACATTTCAGGGACAACAGAACCGATTTAACACTACCATTGAGACACAGAACTGTTGAAATACAGAAATGACAAAAGGAAAATTGTCCTTTACTTACCCATGTCAAGTATATTAAAGCAAACTATGTTTTGAGAAAAATAAAATTTTCAGCCTAAATATGAAAATTACCTATCTATATGCAACTCCGTGCAATTAGGAAATCCTTCATAATAAGCATTATATCAGCTTATAATGATTAGCAAAGAATATAATGATTAGCAAAGAATGTCTCAAAGAAAACAGATCCTTGCAGATCCTGCAGTCATAACATTTTAAGAAAAAATTTGGGCAAAATATTATAAGAAAAAATAAAATCACTGAATTCTCAATCGAGTAAAGCAATATGATTTCACTAAAGTTTATGTGATAACTTGGGACAAGTAGCATGCACCATCAATAAAGCTAATAAAGCAGCACACAAACAATCCTCAATGACTGCAGTTTCATTAATGGCCTTTATAAAGTCACTGAATAAATTTCAGGGAAGGGATATAAAATGCTTTAGCAGGAAATTTTCAGCAATTTATTTGCCAATGCTAATTCTTAAGTGTATAACATAAAGGGATGAAAAAGAAAGTACAAAGTGGTAAAAAAAAACCTTAAAAATTTAAGTATAGAGAATATAGTAAGCTTTTTGAAATAACAAATATGCAAAAATTAGCATGATTATTCTTCAGAAAGAATTACTGGGGGCTGGAGAGATCGCTCAACAGTTAATAACATTGACTGCTATGTCAGAGGATATGGGTTCAATGCCCAGAACCAACACAATGGCTTACAGCCATATATGACTTCTTTTCCAGGGTATCTGATGCTTGCTTTGGCCTCCACAGGGACTTGTCACTCATGTGGTGAACAGACATATATGCAGGCAAAACATCCATACAATAAAAATAAAGATATAAAATTTAAAAAGATAAATATTAATCCTAAATTGAGACAGCAGCAAAAACTTCCAGCATAACAATTACAAAAATACTCTTATTTAAACTAAGAGAAAGACCTAAAACACCAAACAACCCATAAGAAAAATATAGAGAAGTGATTACAAAGATCTTGGAATTGAAGGTATTCCTTGACAAAGAAAGCTATGGTTAAGCTGGTGCAGTGGAAAATTCTAAATAGGGCTGGAGAGATGGTTCAGCCATTAAAGGCTAGGATCACAATGCAAAAAAATAAGGGAAAGTCTAAATGGGCCAACATTGGGTCAAGAAATAGAACTTATTAAATGCTTCCAGACAGATTAAATTGCTGGAACAGACCACGTACTTATGAAAGAAATAATCTTTACATTAAGTGTCTTAACCAATATAGGAAGAACAAACACTTCTAACTAGTTTGGAAACAAACATCATACTGACATTAAAATCTTTTTCTAAGTAAGTGAGATACTAAAATTACAGTTCAGAATTCAAAGTTAAAACTGATAAAAAAAATCCTAAAACTAATTTTAGAAAATTAAATATAGCGATTACAAAAATATAGTAAATTATTAAAGTGAAGGTTATGCACACAATTCAATTATGTTTTGCTCTTTGGAACTCAACCCATAAATTCTATGATATTAACAAAATAAAGGAGAATTCACACCTTATTTTATTCAATCCTAGGATATCACTGGAGAAAACACAGTGTCAATTACAGCACCACAAAGTGGTTCAGCAGGTTAAGATACTTGTTGCCAGACATGAAAAACTGACTTTGATCCCCAGTTGGGTGGAAAGAGGGAAACTGCTTGTTAGTGGTTCTCTGACCTTCACATAAGTGCCATGCCATGTATTTACACACACACACACACACAAAATCACACACACATACACATGCATGTGCAAACACAAACACACACAATAAAAATTTAAAAGGAGACTTAAAAAGCAATAGAAACATTCTTGGTCTGACAAAGGTCACTTACAGGAAATGTAAATTGATATTCTTTTAAGGGTAACTTTCAGACAAATGTATACAATATTTTATTACATAGATGTACATTACCTAGCCATGGTTTATATAGATATCTTCGTACAAAGTTATCATAGACTTCAACCAAACTAATACCTTTCCATTTTCTTCATCTTCCTTCTTCTGTTGACCCATGCAATTCCCTTGGATAATTTCTCATATATATGTTTTATACATGTAAATATGGGATACTTATATAAGATAAAGAATCCTCAAATAACAAAATATATACATTATTTTTTACTGAGTATGATTTATTACACTTAATATAATAATATCAAGTTGTGTCCATTTTTCAGAAAGAACATAATTTCAAGTTTTTTTTTTTTTGCAGGTGAATGAATCTGCTTACAGATATATACCACATGGCCACTAATATCTGTAGATGAATCTCTAAGGTCATTCACTAACTTATTATTTGTGTACAGCACTGTAGTGAATACTGATATGTACACACACCTGTGATATGGTGACCTTGAGTTCTGTTATAGATGCAGAAGTGGTATAGCTTAGTCACAGGGGAGTTCCTGTTTTAGTTTTGTAACTACCTACTGATTTTGCCTGTGCTAATTTGCATTCCCCACAGCTATGTATAAGAGGTCTCATTTCCTTTATTATCCTCACTAGGAGTTTTTTACTTTATATAATTTTTTAATGATAACAATTTTCAATAGAATGCGATGAGCTCTTAATGTAGCTTTAGTATACACATACACACACACACACACATACACACACACGAGTACCTTTACAAATGTTCATTAGTTATTAACTACCTTAAAATAAAAAAGGTTTACTGTGGTGTTATCTTGTTTGCACAAATAAAGCGTGCCTGAAGATCAGAGGGTGGAGCTAGCCTCTAGCTAATCATAGAGGTCTGGAGTCTGTACAGACAGATAGGGAGTGGGTGAGAAGAAGTGATAAGGTGGGAGGAGACAGGAACTCACTCTCTTTACAGCTGGGAAGTTGAGTAGGTAAGGTGGCTGTGGTTTTGCTCCTTTGTCTCTCTGATCTCTGTATTTTCTCCAATATCAACTTTGAGTTTTTATTTTTAAGATCTATTAGACTTGTGCTACAGTTTATTATTAAAAGATTTTAATCTTTAGTAAATATATATAAATATTTAGGAATAAACTTAAAATACATGGTGTCTTAGGGTTTTTATTACTGTGAAGAGACACCATGACCAAGGCAACTCATGTAAAGAAAACGTTTCATTGGGATGGTTCGCTTACAATTTCAAAGGTTCGGTCCATTATCAACATGGTGGGGACATGTAGGCAGACATGGTACTGGAGAGGTAGCTATTGAAAGATTGCCTAAAAATATTTTTACTATCTTTGTT
>NW_004949126.1:353454-381406 GCF_000317375.1 Microtus ochrogaster | reverse complement strand
AGGAATAAACTTAAAATACATGGTGTCTTAGGATTTTTATTACTGTGAAGAGACACCATGACCAAGGCAACTCATGTAAAGAAAACATTTCATTGGGATGGCTCGCTTACAGTTTCAAAGGTTCAGTCCATTATCAACATGGTGGGGACATGTAGGCAGACATGGTACTGGAGAGGTAGCTATTGAAAGATTGCCTAAAAATATTTTTAATATCTTTGTTATATTCTTTTAATCTAGTGGGCAATCATAGTTTAATTATATATATATATATGTATGTATATATACATACATATATATATATATAAACAGAAATGGAATAATGTGAATATATTTAAAAATATGAGGCTGGAAAGATGGCTTGATGCATAAAGGCAGCTACCTCTAACTCTAACAACCGAAGCTCAGTCCTCTCAAGTCGCAGGTTGGAAGGAAAAAAATCCAAAATCCATAAATTTTCCTCTCACTTCTACATGTGCACTGTGGTGTGCATGCACATGCGTGGGAAAATACACACATGCACACACACAATAAAGACAAATAAATAAAATGTCATAAAAATACTATGTTGGGAGATATTATTTTGAGGTGTGTGACTTTCGTTTATGCTGCACTTGCTTCACTCTGTAAAGCTGTGATTCTTTGCTGATCTAAAACACCTGATGGTCCTAATAAAGAGCTCAATGGCCAATAGTGAGGCAGGAGCAAGGATGGGTAGGGCTGGCAGGCAGAGACTATAAATAGAAGGAGAAATCTAGAAGAAGAGAAGTAGCAAGCAACAAGAGAACGTTTGGAGGAAGATGTCATGAGCCAGCTACCCAGCCACCCAGCCAGCCATGGAGGAAGACTGAAAGTGAAATATACAGAAGTCAGAAAAGGAAAAAGCCCAGAGGCAAAAAGTAGTTAGAATAATTTAGGTTAGAAAAGCTGGAAAGAAACAAGCAAAGCTAAGGCAGGTATTAATAATTAAGAATAAGCCTCCACCTGTGATTTTTTTGGGAGCTGGGGGTTGCTCCCGCAAAAAACCAAAAGAGTAAAACTTCACACAAAATATTAACATGCTATTAGCATAAAATTAATGTAAAACATGTTAACATATATTAGCATAAAATTTGTTAAAGAAATTTTAAACAAATGCAGTTACTAAACAGCATGCAATTTATTTGGAGAGTAATGATGGTGGACAGTATGAATAAAATATAGCAATTTATTCAACTAGAAGCAAAATAATTTCTGATACTTCTGATCAAAATATGGTAGCAAGTTTTACTCCCCTCTATTACTTTGAGAGATGAAAACCATATTTCAACTGTAGTAGCTGATAGTATGAAATGTTTAAAATATCTAATCAAAGCATTTGGATGAGAATAATAGTATCATATATTTAGTAAGATAGAAGAATAAAAAAGAAAGACAGCAATGTGAAGTTTTAATGAGCAATTAATCTCTGGGGTCTTTATTAATCTTTACTTATACTTACTCATGACTGTCAAAAGAAAGAGACATTTGCTAAAACTGCCTTTAGAACTTACATTTACTAAACAATATATAAGACTTCAAATTTTTGCTATACTGCAAGAAGGACATAATGTTTGTCCTATCTGTATGTTTACTGTATTTCACAATGCAAAATGTTAACAAGTTTAGTCAGCAGAGTCATATCGTAGCTATGATGGACAGTTTAGTGGCGGGTTAGAGAATTGCTTCATAAAGAACAGAATCCTTCAGGAACCTGAAAATCAGAGTTCCCCTATTTCAGTCAAGCCCTGTTGCCTTCCTTCACTAAGACAGCAAATTTTTCCAACTGTTGTTATGGAAGGTATTTTCTGGAAACAATCTTGCACAGGAGAAATAAAAGGAAATGTATTTCCAAGATTTTAGGATTGTAGTTCGTGTATAGAATAAATAAAAATGAGAGAGCTGCCAGGGGGCACAAATATAAACAGAATTACACAGAAAAAAAGCCTGTTGTTATTTTCTTTTGATGATTTAGATGGAGCATACACATAGACAGGAGATGAACTAGCTACCCATTACGACGCTAGAAGATGCTAGTCTGAACCAATTACAGCTACTTTAAAGGTAGATTCTTGACAGAATCACACTGTGCTTATATAAGAAATTGTATCATTTCCTGTGATTGCTTTAAAACACATTCATATGTATTTATATGCTGTGTTAAAGATAATTTTACAAATCTTCATCATCCGTTGAAGTTTGAGCCCTATTATTTTTAGTCAATGCTTTTTCCTCTGACTAGTGCATTTGGAGGGGACCATGGAGATGCGACTTGATGATCAATAGTGCAGCAATGTGACGAAAATGATGCCTGAAAGATTCTTTGTGTTGAGATGAATTCATTCCCGTTCTTTTTAAATCCAAAACAGTTGACAGTGAAAATAATTTCGCCATTAAATTAGCAAATTTTTGTTTTATTTCACAAGAAATTTCATTATTATCTGAGTTTGAAGTATGCAGATGTTTGTCATTTTGTTATGACAGATTTGGGAATATTAATTTTTCAAGTATTTTATATGATAGTTTAGTTAAGTCTACCCGGGATAGTATTGCAAATTATCCTTGTTAAGTTTAGAAATACAGTATAATAAGAACCATCACACTTTGTTTTAAGTGTTGGCTGCTAGATCATTTTACAGATATTTAGTGGTTCAAGAGCATATTTTTGCCTTTTTTATGTCAGCTAAATTTATTGATTAGTATGACAGATCAAACAAGAATGTACAGCATAATATTTAATTATTATTAAAAACCCAAAGTTAGTATATCTATAATGCTCAGCTTTATTTTCTCATGCCTTATTAACCTAATTGTATGTAATTCCCTCAGTAAGACAGCATTGTTAGATGAAAATGCACAATAATTATAGTTTGTGTAGATTATTTTAGCTTTGAGTTTCTTTTGATTATAATACTGAGGTCTAAACCTAAGCCTTCACTTCTGGGGAAGCACCTGGCATGAAGCCACAGCTCCCCAATTCACCGTTTTCCCTCCACTTTTTCAGTTTGATTGCATCTAAATTTCCTAGGCTAGTCTGCCACTCACTCTGCAGCCTACACTGCATTTGAACCCGTGATCTTCCTGCCTCAGACTCCTGAGTAGTTGGGATGAGAAACCTGTACCTGTAGGACTATCACTTATTATAAATCTTTCTTATGTTTGGGAAAGTGCGTTATTCACTTGAGAAGGAAATTTAGTAGGATACACAAGAGTACGGTACATGTAGACCATAAGCATGGAGAATAATGAAATATCAAGGTATATACTAGTATGCATATGGTGGCTTTGTTGAGTAGTGGAAATAAATAATCTGGTAGAGTTTTAATTTTAAATGGAACTCTAACACTATAGTGTTGAATTAGAAAAATCCAATCTTATTTTTAATGCTTTTTTTGTTCTTTAATAGTTTCTAGATAGACATTATTATCTATAGTTGATAGTAATTTAGTCATTCCACTTAGTTCATTTTTTAAAATCTCATTATATCAAATTAAGTTGTCAATTCCCGCTAATGTAATTACAAATTAATCAGGTGTGAAACTTGTTACAAAGTAGAGAGACTTACCATAGTTGTTTCTGCAATGGAGCCAAAGCTGTTTATGAATATGTTGCATGTTACATTAACTGGAGGCCCTGGAAAAAGAGAAGAATATTATAGAGGCTGATGGATGCCTACCTAAAATATGTCCAAGTCATTCTGTGCTTTTCATTATTGTAAAATTTGTATGTGCACAGATGCACATTTCTGCACTTAGTGAAAACTCTCAAGGTTGGTATGATGTCCTTCGAACTAAATACTGTGTCATATATAAAAATGTATTCTAGTGAATATAAAGACTGCATGTTGTGGAGGTCTATTTTCATGCCCTAGAAAGACCAAATGCAACCAATCCTGGTTGATCTCTGACTTTGTACAGGCAAGAAGGAAAGGAGAAGGCAGAGTAAATATTTTAACCTAGAATTAGCTGATTACTGACTGTCTGATGAGCAAAGTCACATGATGAAGTTAGTCACATGATAAAGACAGTCACATGAGGAAGATAGATAGTCACATGATAAAGATAGTCACATATGAATCACTTTAGAGAAATTCTTCTGTTCTTTTCCTCAGAATATTTTTCTGTCTCTGCATGTCTTCTAAAACTTTGTTGAAAATTGGAAGCATTACATAAGCTATGGTGATACATATCTAGACAATGTGTACACCTTCAGCCCCAAACACGCCTTTACCGCCAATTCACAGTTTTTATTGCTTTTAGATTTTATTCTTTGTTGGTGAGCAATTTACAGTGATTTCTAGTCACTGATTTTTCTTTTTTTCTGTGAGCTTTAAGGTCAGAATGGCTGGAGAGTGGTTTCTTGAGTTTCTTGAGCCTGTAATTATGTACTCAGTCAGGGAGTTTCATTTTCTTTGAGGAACAGCTTCTATGCTCGGGAAGATATTACTCTCTATCTTACCTTTCTGTTCCTAGCACAGGGCCCAGACTCTGTCAGAACGGTCTTCTCTTCAGTCTCCTCTGGGTGTACACATAGCCCTCCGCCCTGTATAACTTCCACAGTTGTCAGAACACAGGAGAGCTTTTCCAAGTTTCATAAGCTTCTCATACCTCAGGTTTGTTTAGTATACTGAACAGACTCTTACTTGCAGTTGGGAACAATAGAGAGCAAATCCAGCTTCTGATTGTTTTCAACAGATGTCCAGAGAACCATGACTTTCCCCAAATATGGTCTAAGACAAGGAATTATTGTCTTATGTCATGACAGTATGGACAGGCCACACAGTGACAACCCTCTCTGGATATCCTATCTAAAGAGCGACCAGCGCTGCCTGTTCTCATAGAAGCTGCTGCAATGATGCCTTTCAGACTACTAGAAACCTGGGCATGAAACCAAGTTTTAATACATTCTGGTGTTAAAGAATTCCATCAATTTTCTTGAATAAACACTTCTCAGACTGTTACGAGCATGTGCTTTATATTTAGGATTCTAAAAGCTAATTTTGATGATTCTGCCAATGTTTTATTGAAAGAGAAGATTCCTTGCTTAACCATTATCCAGTCCCTTTTCAATGTCTGATTGCAGTCACCATAATGTCAAGGAATTTTATTATTATTAGGTTCAATTACTCACTTCCTCACCAAATTTCTAAAGCCTGTGCAGAGCAAATGGAAGATTCACAGAGAGACAGTGATGTACCAGAGCTAGATCTGGGATCAGTTAACTCTTAACTTCTTACCAAGTACAAGATATTATTTACTCCAAAATAATCCAGGAGTGGGCAATATTCTACCATTTGTTCATCAAGATATCCAAGTTATCAAATGCCATGGAAGACATTTAGGTGCTATAAGTAGCATGGTCAGGTCAAATTTTAAAAATCATATTTTCTTACTCTATGTTCTTTCCCCTAATATTCTTTACATAATATTCTACAAACATTCAATTATCTGGCCCCAAGTTTTGTAATTAGCTGATAATTACGTAAATGAAACATTTTGTTGTATAGGTTAAATTTCTCTGCTTTAAAATTTATTTAAATTAATCATATAAAAATATACAAGCTAACATATGAGAATAATTTATTTTATTTCCTTAGTTAATACATAAGAGCAAATTTATTTTCAAGTTTAGTATAGGAAAATAGCCTCGAGGCCTATCTTTATCTTTCTTTTTATAGAAAAATAATCATTAACTCTTTAAACAGATTTGTTGGAAACTTGGGGGATGACTGTGTGGGTAAAAGTATGTGCTATGCAAAGATAAGGACCTGAGTTCCAATCCTAAGTACCCAAATAAAATCATCTAGACATACATGTATGTACCTGCAGCCCCAACATTGATGGGTGGAGACTAGTGGGTTTCAAGAACTCTCTGGTCATTATAGCCTAAACAGCTAACTCTCAGTTCAGTGAGCGACTTTCTCTCAAGGCAATAAAGAACAAAATCATATAGAGAGGCACTTAATACCCACTTCTGATTCCTACATTTGAGCATATGTCATGTACATCTGCATACAACACACACACACACACACACACACACACACACCAACAATAAGAACAGAAAGGAGAGAGATTCTTTGTGTATTTATCTAAAGTTATCTAAATGAGGTAATTAATGGTGTAGGTATATGTTCTGATGCTCACACAGAAGCTAAAGACTAAATCTTCTCTTCATACCCCAAACACAAAAATGTTTTTGATATCTTATTACCTGCACAGATTTAAATTATCATTTTATGTCATATTCATTTTCTAAAATTATTGTAGCAATGAAAATATTCTCCAAGTATCTTATTAACTTATACACATGTTCTGAGCGTGGAATCACCACCCCTAGTTGATCAGGGGTTTGAATATAAAGGTTTATGTATGGCATAAGGGAACAAATTTGTATTCACAGAAGAGCAATGTTCAGAGGAAAAGTAGGTCAGAATTAGGTCAATTTACAAAGAGTTGGGAAAACAAAGGAAGCCAGAAAAATACCTAATTTAATTTCATTTTTTATAGATCCTTTTTTTCGAAATTGATAATTGTATTGTTTTCCACATAGCTTCCTCCATGTATGTCATAACCACAGGGTCTGACATATCTAGATTATCCATCTGTCTATGTATGCAACTCTTTAGATACTATAGCAGTTTCATTTCCCTTCGTCCTATAACCCAATATATTTTTTCTTATAACATGGCAGACAACCTTTTAAAGTGTGTGTGCTGCCAACAGTGCACTGAGAAATGTTCCCACTGCCTTGTTTCATGGGATGCTCTTCCATGGTGCCCATTTCTTCTTTGGAGGTTCCTTTCTTCATTTTAATTGAAGATCTCTTCTGTTAACTTTTGATGGAGTACATAAGACTCTTATGCCTTAAAGCTCCCTTCCCTACAGATGCATTTTTTTGTATTGCTCTCATTCTTAATATGTAGTTAGGCTTTCTTATAAAAATTGAAAGTGGGAATACTGTTTTGCTTGTAAATTTTGAAGTTCCTCCTCACTTCCCAACACTGCTGTAGAAAATTACAAGATAATGATTCGTGACCTTTGCGAATGACCTAACGTTCTTTCTAAAATAGTGTCAGCAAGGGGACCAATGCCATATTCATGACTTGTGCATGTTCACACTGTTACAATAATTTTAGATAGCAAATGTGGCATAAATCCAACATTCTAACTATGTGAAGGTAATATGATTTAAAAATAATTTTGTGTTTGGGGCATGGGTGGATGCATAAAAATGATTCAATCTTTATCCTCTGTGTGAGTATAAAAACACATGCCTACAACATTAAATTTTTGTTTCTGAAACCCACACCAATTGAAGGCTAAGCTTTGGAGCCCAGTCGTATTGAGTACATCTATGAAACACTCTCGTACCTTTGGCTCGGGAAACATGCCAAAGAGAAGTTTGAGAGACTGCAAGAGTCAAACACTCAGTGCATTTGCTGTGACGTCATGATTGCTAGCAATAGCAGAAGCAACATACAAAAGTCTCACCCCCATGACTCTCCAAATGTGAACTGACTAAACAGGCATTAATGGAATCCCAAGGCAGATAGGAAAAGTTTCATGAATTCTCGACCCTACACAAAAAATAATAAGCAATGTGTAAAGCTGTTAGTGGGAGAGTCATCTCCAGGGAAAAGAACAGTAAATGGCTCTCCAGTGTTAAGTGGTCAGCCTGGAAAATATACACCCAATTAATAATATGATCGAAGAGTTTGTATTTAGGAATATATTTAGGAATATTTATGTTTATATACATATATGGATGCGATTCAATTACTCAATAAAAACATAAATTTGAAGAGCGTGAATGGTGTATGGTAGGAAGGGTTCAGAGGAGGAAAGGAAAACGAGAAATACTTTAATAATATTATAATCTCAAACATAAAATTGAAAATAGAAAAATCAAACAAATGAGCAAAAAAATATCTTATTGAGATAAATTGAGGTAAATACTCATAGAACCTGTGGTTAGAAAACACACAGAGACAGCTGACCAGAGCTAGTGGGAGCTCTCTGGCTGGACTGACAGCTGGGGTCCCTGCATAGGACCCAACTAAGCCCTCTGACTGTGGGTCATTTCTGAAGCTTGGCCAGTTTGTGGGGCCACTAGCAGTGGAACCAGGATTTATCCTTAGTTCACGAACTGGCTTTTTGGAGATCATTCCCTAGGGAGGGACACCTTGCTCAGCTATGATACAGAAGGGAGGGGCTTGATCCTGCCTCAATTTGATATGCTTGACTTTGTTGACTCCTCATTGGAGGCCTTACCCTTTCTGAGGAGTGGAGGGGGGTAAAGGGTGGAAGGAAAACAGTGTTGGGGGGAGGGAGGAGGGGACAGATGAGAAACTGTTTGGTACATAAATGAAAATAAAAACTTTTCAATAAAGGAAGAGAATAGGAAATTTACTCCACCATTTCTTTATATTTCATCAAAAGGAAAGTGTGACGTCACAGTCAAGTATTAGAGGTAAATTTTTCCTTCACTCTATGCAAGTCTAAAGTGAGGGCTTCTGAACATACACACAGGTGGATGGTATCCTTAAAATTTGGAAGGAGCATTTGGCATTTCCAGGCTCCTAAGATGTGATTCTACCTAACAGTAAAACACTGCTATTTTCTCTGGCTAATTAAAGCAGGAATACAGGTCTCAGGGTCAGTCTTCACTTTCAGACTAATTATGTCATACCTTCTTGATTTTCCCTTAAACAGAAAAACACGAATTCGCTAGTGTTGATTTCATTCACTTTAAAATAAAATGCAGATGGAGATGCAAAATAAGATGCAGATACCAGTACTCTGGGGACCACAGCCTGGGGAGCTGTAAAAGGACTCAGGGCCCCATTCATTTGTTAAAATTGAGATAAAGAAAACAGAAGGAGGTGACTTGTTATCCTTGTTTTTATCTAGAAGGGCCTTTGCTGTAAAACTTTGATTTGCACTAGGCATAGAATAAATGGTAATTTAATTGTTTCTCTAATTAATTTTCATAGAAGCTTTTACGTGTGATTTTAATTCAAAAAAGTATGAATAGTAGCAGAGGAAATAAAATTAGGACAAAATAATTTAAAAATTTCAACTCTAAAGCATTTTTTTTTAATGAACAAATGTCTCAGGGCACATCTTCATTATCCCACAAAGGTTTAAAGAGTAAATATCATATTACGAGGAGAAACCACTGAAATCGTTGGATTTTTTTCCCCTAAAATATGGTAATGCCACTCTCTGTTGAACAGATATTTGAATATAAAGGTCAAAGAATGTCCTGAGCAAACTAACATGCTTCTACAAAAGAGCAAGGACAAAAGGAAAGATCGCCAGTTAAGCTCCACAAATGGCAGCCCGTGCCACTCTATGATGTCACCAACAAGATGCAGAAGGCCATTAACAAAGTAAATAGTCATTTTCAAATTTAATGTGAAAATAAAGAAACTTCTGGTGGTCTCGGCTCTAAACTTCATACTTTGTCTTGTCAGATATATTTTTTGCCTGTGTATAAGCCACACAAAAGCTATTTGATATTCAATCAATTAGTTAAGAGTTTATGCATTCTTCCCTATGCAAGAAAGGACAATGAATTCAGGCATCAAATTCTAAATACGTTTTTAAAAAGTATAACACATACTCATTCAAAAGACATGTGCATATGTAAATAATATGTTTATATCATTTTGAAATATTAAAATAAACATCAATTTGGTTATAAAGGTCAATGTTTTAGATCTAGGACTCTTGTTATGTCAAAGTTTTTGTTATATACTTCATGATCCTCTTCGGGCCTTTATAGATGCTTGATAATGTGACTGTAGGAGTGTGTGGATCAAATTTTGTCATTTTCATTTCCAAAAGGTGCCTTTAGGTTCTCCCAGTAACATTCATGAGCATGAATTATAGATGCTTGAAGCCATCCATTGCCTGTTTCATCTTACAAACGATATTGAGACCAAGTGAGGTGGTTGCTTCTCTTTCCTTGATGGAAGACGTGGTGTAGAGCTTAATAAAAGCAGCAATGTGGTGAATCTTTAAAAGAAAGAAAGGAAGAAAGAAAGAAAGAAAGAAAGAAAGAAAGAAAGAAAGAAAGAAAGAAAGATCATCTTGACACAAGCTAGAGACACCCTGAAAAGGGAAACCTCAACTGAAAAATTGCCTCTATCAGATGGGCCTATGATTATTATGCCCAAATCTGCGAAGCCCCCCAAAAGCCAACAAGGAGACTGAGTAAAAGCAAAGAGCCTTTATTTTATGCAAGTTTGCAACCTTGGTCTCTCCGCATGTCCAACAGAGTGGAATAAATGGAGAGTCCCAAACTCAATTAGAGTTGGGGTTTTATAGTAGTAAAGGTGGGGGTGAGAGGTTTCTGAGGTTTAGGACAATTGGCTGACTTTTGTCTAGGGTGTCCTGGTAAGTATGTGCTGGCAGGTGATTCCATCTACAGCGGTTGGAATGTTAGGCATTTCCTTTGGATGTTTTATTCTTGGGTAGTGCCCAGTTAATCTTAGTTTGTGGTCCTTCCTGCAATCAGGTGTTGCTTCAGGGTAAACTACTGAGACTCAGGCCTCCATTAAACTTATCGATGGCTGAGTCTTACCCTGGCAGGTGATAATGGTTGGAAGTAAAGAACTTCCTTTGGATAATTTGTTCATATTTAGCTTATCATGGCTGGCTCCTACAGGAGTAAGTCTTTGGCAAATTTTTTTTTAAATTAATGATTGATATGGGAAGATCAATTGTAGATGATGCCAACCCTGGACAGGTGTCCTATGTTACATAAAAAAGCAAGCTGAACAAGCCAGTAAATAAGCATTATTCCTGCATTTTCTCTGCTCTGGTTTCTGTCGCCAAGTTCCTGCCTTGGCTTCCCTTTGTTTTGAACTGTCGTCTCTATGCCGTGACCTCTCTCATTCGCACATTGTTTTAATTCTTGATATTTCATCAAAGCAAACTAAAATAACTAGAACGAGGATGTATCCTTACACTGTTGTGGAATCCCTAATTTTACTGAGTAATGAAAGATTGGGAGGGTGGGATTTAGGAGATTTTTGTAATGGCATGAGAGTAATAAGGAATGGGCCCCGCTGAGGACAGTGAGCATGGAGAGAGAATCAAAGAATGACATAAATACAGCACGGTCATGCTTTAAAGAAACTATGTTCTACCCATAAGACTGGAACAGGACAGAGGAGCCAGCAATTTTGGAGTTTCTTTTTTATCTTAAGTATCTTTAGAAACTTTTATGGAGTATGAAACTCTGAGAAGATGGTAAATCTACTTGCTATCACTGGCGGCACCTGTTTAACAGCCCTTGGCCAATCTGTTACTTCTCCGTGCCAATGCGAAAGCTGTTATATCCATCCAATACACCCCTATGTTTAGCAACAGAGCAAATAACTGCTACAGCATCCATATGGCCAACTGTGCTTCTAAATTGTTCATTACAGTCCATATCCTTGGCCTGAAAAGCAAATGACAGTAGTTGCAGATGTTTTCAGCGGCAATCTCTCTTTTAAATGTCCCTTAAAGACATAGAACATGGCTTTTAAGTTTAGAGATGAAGGAAAAGCAGAATATCAAAGTGCAATTCAGGCACTTGGTGGAGATGTTGTTTTTAATCACAGTGGAGAAAGTGTTCATTAGGCCAATGTAGAGCAAACAATCAAACAACTCAAATTTTCATAAGAATGACTCTAAGGAATTTGTAACAGAATTCTGTACCAAAGCTTTACCCTTCTTAAAGACAGTATAATTGAAGATGAAAAATAACCCAACCTTGAGATTTGTTTTTATTTTAGCTAAATGAATATACATGTTGCTTGGGAGAACTCTCCTTTTTCTTAAATGAGCAAAATATTCTTGATGACTATAAATATAGATTTATAATTTGTGCTTTAGGAATAAAAATAGAAATCCATTTATTCTATTCACAGAAATGCAGTTCCAATTTTTTTTCAGATGGCTGTTGTAAGATAGGTTTATGTGCCGGCGGTCTCTAGAGTTTTGCAGGAGAGAAGCATTTCTGTAGGGAAAGGCTACACGACATGGCATGTTAGGTAGAGATCAAGTGGGAAGTGCATTATACAGAGAGAAATATGATGAGGTATAAGATCCGGGAAAGAACAAGGAGTGTGTGCTTTTCTGTCCCTAACCCATAGACATGGAGTTGTAAGGACAGTCTTCTCAGGAGGATACACAAAGAACTATTTCAGACTGCAACCAATGTGGGGAACAAACAAAACAAAGTAGCACCAGAGATTCGTTACACTTTGATCAAATAAATAATTGTATGGAGGGTAATGGGAGCCAAGTTCCTGCTCTTCGATGAGAAAATATGAAAACTGAGAAACCGATATAAACTTTATAGGCCTGTAAATATCAGTGTAGAACCAAGGTCTTCAGTGATCACTTAAGGAAGTAAATACAAAAATATCTGCAAACATATATGTACGTAATGTTTGTGTATATGTGGTTAGATATATCTCCTATATGTAGATATATCTTCATGGGTAACAATGTGAAAGTTATCAGTAATGATAAGTACCAATATGACCTATGTTTGGTAATATGCAACCTATAATAATACAGCCAAAATAAACATATACAGCCAAGATAAACTATAAACAAAATACAGTTGAGGAAATACTTGACAAATGAGAGGTAAGTTATATTCTTCTAAGTAACTGAAAAAAAATACATTCATGCTAAGGTATTTTTAGATATCTGTTAGTTTTCTAATTAGAGAGAAAGAAAGGGGTATGGATTTGAGCAAGTGGGGAGATTGGGAGGACATGGGAACATTTGAGAGAGTGGAAACTAATGAGAATATAGTGGATGAAAAACATACTTTTAATTAAAAAAATGAAGAGATGTTTCAGACAGTGATTGTAAACTGGATAGCACTATTAAGGAATCATTATTATTTAAATAGTTGATGAAGTATAATTGGGAAATTGGAAGTTAGATGAAAGTGGTATCCTCATGCTAAGTTGCTAGTTATAGTGGTTATCAAAGCTAATGGTCTTGCTTCTAGTAACGGATTTAGTGTCTTGGTTTCAGATCACTAACTTGCAGTGAAGTAGATTAATTTTAAAAGGTGGGTTTTTATTATACTTGTTATTTTGATTATTTGAGAATGTTTTCAACTTAAAAGTTAGATAATTACTATATAAATAGTAATTTAAAGGTAAGTCAATGGACTGCAAGGAGCCAATCCCAATCAATATATCTGTATCACAGCTCCTCCATCTAGGAATCAGGGACTATCATAGAAGAAAGGATGAAAGGATGAAAATATCTTAAATATTTTAAGACCCAGAGGATCAACACATCATCTGAAGGAACAGTTTTTCCTAGAATGTTAATGGAAATGATAATGTTAAGGGGAATGTCTTGCTGCCTCACCTCTATGCAAAGAACTAGAGGAAATGAACAACTGTTGGGAGGAGAATCAACTCTCCCTGGAGAGAACATGCTCTTTGGTTGTCAAATGGAGAGTGGTAGGCCCTGGAACATATATACACAATCAACAGTAACAGACTCCATAGAATGTATTTATATATTTGTGCATATCTACATGAAACAAGAGTAATTTAGATATTTGTGTGTTTACACATATCTATCTGCAACAGAGTAATGAAAAAAGAGGCTATCTAGGTGAGACTTTGGGGGCTTCGGAGTGATTAGAGTGGGGGTAACTGTGAGGGGCTGGAAAGATAAAAGGTAACCCAAAAGTGACTCTACTTCAATTAAAACATAGTTTAAAAAATTAAAGTAGAAGAAAACTATAATATACTTTGACCATGTAGACATATATAAACAGTTTTTATTGTCTAGAGATAATTGTATTGCCAAATAAAAGTGAGAATTAATTAATGTATCGAAGAAGATGTGAGGACGTTCATAATTAGTTTAATGGCATAAAAAGTGAAAGATTTTAAAGACAGCTGACAGATGAGATAAAGTATTATATCAATACAAATGAAGACTGAGTGGAGTAGGACTGAGTAAAAGGACCAGAGAATCATTCTCCTTGCTCATTTCCTGTGAAACAAGATTGTGCTTAGTTGGCATTAAGGCAGTTTGAAACATTGTAAATAACTTTGTTGACAATTGGGACAAACATGATACTTTTCGGTACCTCCAGACAAAAGCCTTGTGCATCAGGAACATCCCATGTTACTGTGGAAGTGTACTGAAACGATGTGAGTAAGGGAAGGAGGCTTTGTTTGGCTCACAGTTTCAGGGTATACAGTCCTTGACAGCAAGGAAAGCTTGGGTTGGACCCGCTTGGTCCAGGTAGCAGAAATTTAAGGCATGGTTTCCTCACAAATCTTCAACAAAGCAGAGAGCTCAGGTCAGGCTAAATTGTTCAATTCCAGCAACCCTGCCTCCAGCTAGACATTACTAGCTAGAAGGTGTAGCACATCCCATAAGCTGGAGACCAAGTGCTCAAACACCTGTGTCTGTAAGGGGTATTTCTCAGCCAAGACATTGTATGCAACAAAACTCAACAAAGAACACCAAGCACAGGTTCAGCTCAGAAAGCCTTTCCTTTCCAATTTCATTTTCAAGAGAGAAAATATTAAAAATGACAGAGTGAAAGGGGAGAAATACTAAAGTTGCAACGATGCCCACAGCAATCAATTTGATTGTTCTGAGATAAGTGGCATTTTACCACTCACAAGAAATTTGGTGGTTTGATATGAATAAATAATACTTAAAAATCTGATTTTTTCTATGCACTTTTAAAATTTGGAATTTTAGTGCAGCAAAACTATACTTATGATGATGTATAAATGATACAAAGATAACATGCTATTTATAAATTTGTATAGCCTGTGAAAACTGTTCAACACAAAGCTAGAGCTCTAGGACAAAGTAGGGGCTCTAGTCCATCAATTATGATAAATTAACTATTTTAATATAAGATGCCAATAGCGAACAAACTATCAGGATGGATGACTATGCATCAAATAACCCATATTCTCTAAAGCATAGACTGTTCTAACAAGTGCCTAAATTTTACAACAAAGGTTTCTAGGCAAACCAGAGCTCAAAAAATATGTTCATTTAATTCCCATCCTGAAAATTAAAAAGGAATTTATTATTTCTTCTGGTTGCTTCTTGTTTATAGAAATAGAAATAAAATCTGAACTACTGATGCTAAGCTTTTGCTCTAGACAGTGGGATAACAGGTAGGCATTAATACATACATACATACATACATACACACACACACACACACACACACACACACACACAAACACTCCTCTAGCAAAAAGCTGATATAAGACATATAGGTATTAGGAAGCCAGGCATGGTGGAAAACACCTATAATACTACATTATTGACACTGAGGCAGGAGAATAGCCATGAGCATGACAGTGGCTTTGGCTATATGGAATACATAGCAAGGCCTCGTCTCAGAAAAACCAAAACCAACCAAACAATAAATAACTATTAAGGAAAGAACAGTGCTGTTTGTCCACACCAGGCACATTATGCTTTCTCTAAACATGAACACGGGCTTTTCTCTTGCAGGCACAGCTCTTATTAATACAGTATTTCAAAGACTATTGGAAATAAGTGCTAGAGTTTCTGGCAGAATCAATTTGAAAACTTCACTTCTTTAAGCACACGACACCCGAGGAAGTACACAGAATCGCTACCTTTGAAGTTAGGCCTGATTCTTGCATCGTACCCTGATGTCCGCCCCATTAGTTTGTCCAGAAAATCCGAAGGGGACATTGGAGCACTGCGAGGTCTTGCACTGTTCGTTTCCTTTGTGGCCACCAAACTGCAGATGAAAAGAAAATGAGAGACTTTACAAACAGAAGTCAGACACTGCTTCCTAGAAGAGTCAAATGTGAAGTAAGAATATCTTTGGCAAGAACACCAAAGGAAACTTAAATACCACACAGTGAACATTATGAGACAAATATTTATGAATTTATGATAAATGCTGATTAATAAAATGTCACATATATTCTTTCATTTGTTAGTGGTGGCTTCATGTTGTATTAAACCTGGAGAGAATCTATTCCAAATTTTTAAGCTTTCAGAATCTGTTTACGCAGACGTGATGTCAGACTGCCATTTTGGCTAAAGGTATCCTTAGTACTTGAGGTATAAAAATATGAAAGTGCAGCTGTGATGTGTAATTTTCACTGCTTCTATTGAGACAAGCCTTTTAGGTTTTGTACATTTTGCTCAGCAGTAACTAAACTACTATAAAATATGTAGATAATATTGTTCTTCATTCAGTTAAAATGCCTCCTCTATTAATAGCAATTTGTTCAATTCATTTATTTCCAGTTGTATACTGTTTCTCTGTTATATACATTTTGTTAACATCTCCCCCCCCATCAGTGATTGAGGTAGTTGCCGGAGCTGTAACATTTGGAAGAACAGGCTCTTAATCTCACCTGGGCAACACAATTGTGCGAACCCTGTTGGTGGATGTGTGGGTGAGCCAGCCCTGAAGTGGTAAGCATGGGAAAACTGTCCCCACTACTTGTTTGTCAGCGATGGTGTGGGTGGAGGAAAGAAACCCCCCTTTTCTCCCTTCTTTCCCTTGCCAGTTGCAGAGCTCAGGAAAGCAGACCTGATCCTCCCTGGTCTTGTTATCAGAGTGTAGGTGACCCAGCCCCAAAGTTTCAAACAAGGGAGCGCTGTCCCCGTTATTCCTCTCACATGTATTGGCACAGGTAGAGGTCAGATGCCCCACCCACCCAATCATTAGTGCATGAGACAGATGGAGGACCTGGTCTTGGGCTCAGAAATGTAGCATTGCTCCAGCCCCTCACCTGGCACAGCACTCGGAAGAGCTGCCCATGTACTTCACTTGGACAACACAGTAGCGCTGGCCCTGATGGTGCAGGTTGGGGAGAGCCCACCCTGAGGACATGTGAGCAGGAGAATTGGACCCACCGCTCCCTCATTGCTGCGAGGGTGACTTAGGTAATGCTGGAGAGCTCACTCAAGTGGTGAGGGCAGGGAAGAACTGGTGAGCTGACCAACCCTGTGGCTGCCTAGGTTCAAGCCAGAGTTGCGACTGGGCTTATGGCAACGTCCACCCCATCTGTGTGATATGCTGGACCGTGTGAAGGGGCCTGACACGCAGAACCAAAGCTGCAGGATCTCCACAACACAAGGCCACAACAGCAGGAATTCCAAGAAAAGTCCTAGTGAGGGCCCAGCATCGTAGGTGTTGTAGTAATTAGAGTCAGTGAATCAGACCAATGATTCTTTTTATTTTATTTTTTTAAAAGAAAAGAACTATATTTTTTTTAGCATACATACCAATCCAAGTTCTCACTCCCTTCCTCCCATTCCCTCCACATACCCTGCTACCCCCCTCCCCATCCATTCCCCAGAGAGGGTAAAGCACATTGCTTTGGGGAAGGTCCAAGGCCCTCCCTACTATATCTAGGCTGAGCAAACTATACATCCAAAGAGAATAGGTTCCCAAAAAGCTGGTGCATGCAGTTTCAATAAATCCTGGTGCTACCGCCAGTGGCCCCTCAGTCTGCCCCAGCCATGCAACTGTCCACTATATTCAGAGGGACTAGTTTGGTCCTATGCTTGTTCCATCCCAGTCCAGCCGGAGTTGGTGAGCTCCCATTAGCTCAGATAGACTGTCAGTGGATGAACCATTTATGCTACCAATGACTCTTTACAATGAACACTCAAACACTTGCAAGTAAAGATATATGGACAAAGGAGTTTTCTGTGTGGCTCACTGTGTCACATGGCAGCTTCCATGATGAAATTTTTTTCTTTTTTCCTTTTTTTATTTTTTGTTTTTCTCTTAAATTTTGTTTCACTGGGGGTGGGGGTTGCAGGGGCAGAGGGTGGACATGAATAGGCAGGAAAATGAATGGGATCAGGATGCATGATGTGAAAAACACACTGGGTAAATAATAAAAGTAGAAAAAAAAAGTTCTAGAATATGTCTGTCAATGTAGAAACACCAACCATAAATTTGATCTGGGAACTTAGCAGTTAAATGGATAGAATCTTTGTTGAGTAAAGGTAGGACTGTATTTGTGTTTTTAGATCCATTTTGAAACAGGGCTTTATTATCCTACCCTGTGTGACAAAGTATTTAGAATTCTCCTACTTCAGTATACTGAGTACCGGGACTACGGACACGGGCACCACGTCTTGCTCAAACTTTTTCTTTTTCATTTCATTGTTCTTTTCTAGAAACCCATAGTGTGACTGAGCTGCTGCCTTCTCATTTACCTAGATTGGGTTGGCTAGTGGAGCATAAATGATTTCTTAATCCTCAAAACTTCAAGAAAGTTAAAGCTGACCTAGAACACACATGGTGTTTGGACATCAAGTTCAAGGTGATATTATTTCGCCTTATATAGATATATATAGATATAGATATATATATATAGATATATAGATATTATAGTCTCTCAGCTCTGCCAAACAGTTCAGAATATTGCCGAACTTTGAACCATTTTTGGTCATCACCTGGTCACACAATGAAATTCTTAAATGTCTTATATTTCTCCTGTGAGAACTTCAGTGCATAGTAACGAAGAGCCTTGGGGCGCCGCCATCGAGTGTGTACCTGTAGATGTAAGTGATGAATCTCTGTTTAGCTCTAAAATGTAATTGCAGGGACAATGAGGATGGTGTCCACGGAAACACCATCTCACTCGAACATTGTCTACGGTCACCTGTACAGTGTTTCCACCTTGTTCTGTGGTCACTGGTCTCTTTCCTACTCAGTGAGTCTCATTCTGCCATCCTCGCTTTTTGTTTTCTGCAAATGAAGCGTTTCCTTCCCTTTTCTATCCACTCTAGATTAGGTTATGATCCTAACTCTAATTACCGTTTCTCAACCTCACTGCCTGTTTCTGTGACCAGGTAGAATTTTCCCTAATATAAAAAACAGCCAAAATAATAAATAAAAAGAGGAAAGCTGATAATTCTTCAATGTTTCTAGAATTTCGCTCTCTAGTTCTGACTGTTCTTATATTATAGGATGCAACATTTGTTCATCCTGTAAGCATATGAACATATGTGTAGAAATACAGTGTTGGAACTTTCATAATTGCACACGGCTGTATCACTTACCTTTGACAAATTCCCTCCATTTAGGTATAAGCATGTCATAACATAATATAAGCTTCCAAATTCTCCTACCAGCTAGTTTAACTGGATAAATCAATAATGTTGTTTTGCACTAAATGAAAAAAAATAAAGAAAAAGATTCATTTTTTTATAAAAAGAGATAAAAACTTTAAAAAACTAGATGACTGAGCTGAAATCCCTCATGTCATCTATGGGTCGAGGACATAAGATAGGTCATATCTGGGTGCAATAAGTTTCTTCCTAGAAGGGAAGGTGAGATAGACCTCATCTGAGGCAGAGAAACCAAGGCCCTGTGAGAGCACGGAAGGTATTGAAGTAGAGTACTATTGCCAAGGCTTATGGACCACAGCCAGAAGCCACCGGAAGCAACCCAAGCCAAGGAAGGAAACCAATAATGAAGACCAAACAGCATCTTGTTTTGGAGTCCATAGCAGTACTGTCACAACTGTTTCTCGGAAGGTGAGGTGGCTCTTAGGTGTGTTTTGTCGTCATTTGCCATGACATCCAGAGAAAGTGGATGCCAGTTCTCAACTAAGTTCTTCAGTTGTTCTATTTTTTCTATCCTAGAATTTCTCTTACTTAGTTCTTTTCTTTTACAATTACTATTTCTCTGATAACATTTTTGGTTTGGTTATATTTTTTTTTTTTTTTTTTTGCAGAGTTTTTTCTTTTTTTTTTAAAAAAAATGTGTTTTAAATAACTAATTTAAAGGTTTAACTAAGAAATCCCTGTGACTGATTCCTTGCCAAGTTTCAATTTGTTAGATTTTGTCTTTGTCTAAGTTATGCTTTTTTTTTTCCTGTTTCTTTATGTATTGCATGATTTTGTAAGGAAAAGTAGACAGTGTGACAGTGCTGGGAATAGTTTCTCTCTACCCCCAGAATTTTTAACTGTATTTTGTAAGGCAAAGTCGGCTTGACTAAACCCACAAAACCTATATTAATCAGCATTTGACACCATAGAGTATCTCCTTATTCGGAATGGAAGTGGTGTTTATAAGTTCTTAGATGAAATCTCTAAGTATTATCGCTGGGAGCTATGTTTGTGAGCCAGATAGAGTGGAGGAGGCCTTCTTAGGCCTTAAGAACTTGTATGGTTGAGATTCTTTGCTGCTAGGCCTGCCACAGAATGGGACTGACAGGGGACTTCAATGCCTGCAATTAAATTTCCTATTTTTCTAAAGACTTGAACTCTGTGTTGGTTCCTTTTTTCTAGATACTATTTTTTGTTAACTTGACATAAAGCTAGACATATTTGGAAAGGGAGAATCATGAGAAAGTCATGTCTCCACAGACTTTCCTATTGGTGAATCTGGGGGTATTTTCTTGTTTAATAAGCAAGCAATGGAACACAAGGCAGTAAACGACACTCTTTCATAGTCTTTCCATCAGTTAATGCCTCTATGTTCCTGCCTCTATGTTCCTGCCTCTATGTTCCTGCCTCTATGTTCCTGCCTCTATGTTCCTGCCTCTATGTCCCTGCCTCTATGTCCCTGCCTCTATGTTCCTGCCTCTATGTTCCTGCCCTTATGTCCCTGCCTCTATGTTCCTGCCTTGAGATCCTGGACTGACTTTTCTGGATGATGACTATAGGTTATAAGATTAAATAATCTTTCTCCCCAAGCTGGTTTTGTTCATGGTGTTTTATCACAACAATAAACAGTTAACTAAAATAATTTCCAAATCAAGGGACCACCAGTGTTGGCTTTCTAAATGGTCTAACCCCTCTTCTTAAATATGGCAACTTCTCTCAGTCTCTTCACAGGCCCTATGTGTGTTTGTCTTCTTTCTCTCTTGAAAATAACCAGCCATTGTAAAGTGACTTTCAATATGACCTTAATGTACCCTAATTCTTCCATTTGTGATTAAAGTTATGTTTTGAGATACTAGGGTCTATTACATCAATATGAATTTTGGAATAACACAATTTGGTATACAACACATGGTATACTCACAACCCCACACATACATGTGACCATAGGTGTCTAGGAGCATACAGAAGTTTTCCAAGTCCCTATGAACATGTGCATCCATTGATTTTCCTTTTAAGAATTAATATGTGTCCATTATTTGTTCTCACTCTTATGTATTGCCTCAGGTACTTGTCAAACTAAAAAAGATATCTATAAATAATTTTGATAAATGTCTCCAGGAAAAAAAGCATTTTCATTTTCAGTGGGTGAGTTACAAGTTACAGTAAATAAAAGGAACTCTGCCAATACATTTTCCCAGAGAACCTTCAAATGTGAAAAATAACAACAGCTCTCTGAGAATGAGGCATTGAAGATTGAAACTCCATTCTGCCCCTTGTGATTGACTGCTCTCACTTTATAGTGTTCCCACAGAGCTCAAGAAGGTGGACTAGGAAGCCAGAAAGCTACAATGTCACAAGTTTCATTCTTCTTACAGAGTTAGATATTTTTAATAATTAAGTTGCTTCCTAGGTTGCTGCAAGCCTCTGATTAACTGCCAGAGTTTTGAAAATGTTGGCTTCCAGTTTTCCCCCAGTATTTGTAGAGAAGAGAGTTGATAGAGGTCCATATGACCATACTTTCACCTCCCATCCCCACAACATATCTCTGAGACCTCTTGTCATATAGTTCTTTTGTTTTGTTTTGCTTTTGAGTTTCTCCCCATTTAACTTGAATTGGCTCACTGCCTAGTGCTTTTTGTTATGTTTAGAGATGTTCCTTGGATTCCTGATCTCTTTAAGACATTTTAACATGAAGGGACATTCAATTTGTCAAAGTTTTTTTTTTTCAGCATCTAATGAGATGATGGTGTTTTTTTCTTTCACTTTGTTTATATGGTGAATTACATTGACAGATTTTCTTTAAGAGATTTATTAATTTCTTCCAATTCTTTTGTTTGTCTTTTTATTCATTTATTTAATGGAATTTTTTGTTTCATATTTAAGGGTCTCTACCATCTTTATAAAGTTATTTTTAAGGTATTTTTTTTCTGCTTCATCTGTGTTGGGATGTTCGGGTCTTCCTGTTGTAGAAACAACACTTTCTGTTGTTTCTGGTGCTGTCATTGCACTTTATGTTGTTGAATGTACTATTTTTTTTTTCACGCATTGAGAACCACATCTGCATCTCTGGGATAAAGCCTACTTGATGGTAGGTGATTTTTTTTTTTAAATGTGTTCTTGGATTCAGTTTGCCAGTATTTTATTAAGTGTTTTTGCATTAAGGTTTGGGAGTGAACTTGTCCTATAATTCTTTCTTTGTTGGGTCTTTGTGTGGTTTGGGTATTAGGGTAACTGTAACCTCATAGAAACAATTTGGCAATGTTCCTTCTCTTTTTATTTTGTGAAATAACTTGAGGAATATTCATATTAGCTCTTCTTTGAAAGTCTGGAATAATTCTGTGTTTAAGCTCTCTAGCCTTGAATTATTTTTGATTGAGAGACATTTAATGACTGCTTCTAATACAGAATGCAGATACATAGCCTGAACTGGCCATCTCCTGTGACCAAGAAAGACTTCAAGTGGAGGGGGTGGGAAACTAATCCAACCTTTGACCTACACTGTGCTCTGCTAATGGGATGTTCTGGGTTAAGGTTGGCCTAGAGATTGAGGAAGTGGCCAACCAATGGCTGGTCTAGCCTAAAGCCCATTGCAGAAGAGTAAGTCCACCCCTGACACTGCCTGAATTACCAGAACCTGCAGGCTAGATGACCCAGAGCATTAGGATAGAAACAAACTTGCCTAAAGGAAAAAAAAAATGTCTGTCAATATATTGATGAGTAATGATATTCATAGATTGGAGACTAGCCCAGTTGTCAGCAGAGAGGTTTCATCCAGGAGCTGAAGGAAATGGATGCAGACCCATAGCCAAACTGTAGGAAGAGCTTAGGGAATCCTGCAGAAGAGGAGGATGAAATACTTGTATGGGCCTGGAGAGATCAAGGTCACCACAAGAAAACCCATATAATCAACTAACCTGGGCTCCCAGGGGTTCACAGAGACTGAATTTATAAGCAGGGAACCTGCATTGGACTGACCTGGGTACTGAGTATAAATGTTCCAGTTGTGTAGATTAGTCCTCTCTTGGGACTCCTAACAGTGGAGCAGTTGTTGTCTGTGACACTTTTACTGGCTTGTAGGACCTTACTCATGTTGGGTTAGTCTTACCTAGACTTAATACGTGCTTAGTCTTATTGCAACTTTCCATGGTTTGTTAATATCTTTGGGAGACCTGTCCTTTCCTGAACTGAAACAGAGGAGGAGTGTATCAAGGGGATAGCAATAGAGGGGTGGGAGTAGAGGGAGGGACTGGGAGGAGAGAAGGGAAGGGAAAACAAAAATTGCAAAGCAAGCTTTGAAGGTTGATAACTATAAAATATGCAAAACTCCTAGGCAAGGATATACCCTATATTTTATTTCCAGTTAATATGACTTGAGTGTTTGTATCTTCCTTCAATTTCTCTGTTGGAATTCTCATTCCAAGCTGATGGTTATAGAATATGAAACTTTGGACAGCTAACTAAATCATGGCAGGAAAGGCATTGCAAGATAAGTTCTAGAGGTTGGTTTAGCACTTCCAAATATCAGGTCACAGTGAGAAGACGGTGACATCTGAACCAGCAGACCTTCACCAGACCCATATTTTTGTAGCTTAATCTTGGACTTTTTAGATTGCAGCACTGTGAGAAATAAGTTTCTGTTGTTTATATGATCTCATTTACCCAAAGTTTATTACCATTTTCTAAATGGGCTAATGTAGAGCCACACAATTGAACAGACGTGCTTGGTTTTATTTTGACAAACCTAATTTTGAGAGAAAAGGATTTTTTTTCTGAAAAAAAAAAACCATTGAATTGTTGTCTATAAAATATCTCTTTTTCCTTCTCTAATAAAATAGTGACTATGCATACAGTTGAGACTGTTTCAACTCTAATTCTTGGTCTTATATGTTCTTAATTTTTTCTGCTTACACAGTAGTATGTGAGCTTAGTACCATATTAACATTAGTTAACAGAAAGTTAGAGTCCTCTAAAAGATCTCATAATAAAACATACATATGGCTCTATATAACTAATCCAAAATGTTCTCTTTTTTAAAATGTCAACATCATCTGTGAATTTAAATTAAAATATACTTATTTAGTTTTTAAAACTCAAGATAGAAATAGGCAATGAGAAAGTTTGCAGGATTAATTTAAGATAGATCTTCTGAAAATAGACTTTATCATCAAGGCCAGTTTTTTTTTTTTTTTTTTTTTTTTTTTTTTTGTTCAAACCTCTCAGTATGCAACGCTAAGATATTTACAGCAAGTTACTATGACTGTGGGCAAATTATCATGATCAGTACTTTTAAAAGAAGCAAACTTGACTCTTTTATTTATGAATCTTCTCAAAAATCTGTGCTAATTAGCTTCCCTCCTACTCTTGGCTGCTGCTCGTTTCTATGATATACCAAGAATCTCACTTACTATTAGTGTGGCCTCAAACACATTCCCTTCAAAGTTTTTATTTCAAAAAGAACTTAAGTACTTTACATATTAATTGTACAAATTAATTGTACAAAGATACAGTAGTTCAGAAAGTCTTTCAATATAATTCTTTGATAATTTTAATATAATATATTTTTTTCATATTCACCCCCAGCTACCCCCCACCACTTTTCATATTTGCCATAAGACTTTGAGTCCCACCTCAACTTTGTGTTTTTCTCTTTTTATGTAAATACTCTATCAAGTCCAGTCAGTTCTGCCCACACACTTATGGGTGTGGAGCCATTTTCTAAGTCTAGTCAGTACACAGGGACCCTTAGAGAAAACTGAGAAACCTGTCTCCTACCTAAAGCTCCTCAGTTAGTTAGGGGGTTCGTGAGTTCCTGTCCTTTCATGATAGAATATTGACTGGCTTGAATTTGTGTGTGTCTTATGCAGGCAACCATAGCTCCTGTGACTTTATGGATGTAGTTAATTCTGCTATGTCTGAGTCACCTCTTCATTCTGGTCTGCCGTGCCCCCAGCTCATATGACCTTTCTATCTTCTCTTCTGAGATAGCCCCAGAACTTTGTGATATAAATGATATAGATATAGATGCTCCATTTGTGAATGAGTATTCCACTGATGCATCCTCTATTCATTTATTATTTGTGTGTTTCTGTTTTAACTATCACCTAATGCTCAAAGAAACTTTTTGGATAAGGTCTGAGAGCTGTACTAACCTATGGATATAGAGATATTAATTTACAAGACTGACTGGTAGTATGTCTATTTGGTAGAATGATATTAGTGGTTTCCCCAATGGAATCTTTTGAATGTTAGAAGAAACCATTCGCTTAATTAATTTAACTGAACACCAAAATTATCAAGAACTTTGAACCATATAACCAGAGATTTTTGGTGAACATTGTCACAATATAAATGCTTTTAAATGACTTTTCATTCAACTCTCAGCTACATTATCTATCCCTGCAAAGTGAATGTTCATTTCATAAGAGGAAATCTGAAATTTATAGTGGGGAAAGGTATTGTAGATGTAAGAAAATTCCTCACATGTGTGAATACACGCCTCAATGCATATATTTTTATGAGCCGATTTGCCAAAGTTGACCTGTGAAGAACAAATGAGTGTTTAGATTCTGAGCAGAAACGTGGAGAGCAAAAGGAAGATAGTTCACTGACCCTTCCAAGCCTCCATTAGCAAGTCTTGTAAGGCTTTCAGTTTTTTTGAATGGAAAGTTCAGTTGTTACTACTTGGCATTGTCTGAATGACAGTAAATCACACCCCACTTTGAAAGATAAGATCCAGATTGAAGAGCTCAGCATACTACCCATTTCTTTATGTCCCAGTGTAGGAAGAACTAAAGAGAACCTTGTCCATCTTACAGTAAGTGACTTTTTGATAATTTTGAACCGAAAATAATACCTTACTGTAGTGAAGACATTATTAGTAAATATTTCAATTTTATTTTTATGTTAGTCATTAACAATCAAAGTATAAAATCATTAAGGTCCAAAGTGGAAGAATACAAACAGGACCATTTTGAATAGTGAAGGCATTATTAGTAAATATTTCATTTTTATTTTTATATTAGTCATTAACAATCAAAGTGCAAAATCATTAAGGTCCAAAGTGGAAGAATATAAACAGGACCATTTTTTAACACCTCTGCAGGACTGTAAATAAATAAAAATTGTTGGACTACAGGGATCTTGGTTCTTGCTTCTGGGCAATGTGTCAATAAAATATAAGTATTGTTTTTAATGATCTCATTTCTCTCTGCAATCTTATTATGTATGGGGAGTTTTATACTGCCAACAGGAATGACAACTGCCTCCAGGTTTCTTAGGCAGAGAAATTTTGTAATGGGTATTATTACCTGTATATTACAGAAAAAGAAGATCACATCTACAAAATGGTTTGCAATGTTCTCTAGACTATTCACACACTAAAACCAGCAGCCTGTATTTTAAATAAAAGAAAACTATCTTTTCCAAAGTACTGGGTAAAAATGGGTAAAAATGTGTGTCTTTTGTTCTTAGCTCATAAAAAAAAAATACCTTGTGCCTTTTCTCTTTTACCAGCTACACATCTTTATAGCATCATTTCTTTCAGTGTTGAGACCATGCTGTTATTTCTCTTCTTAGCAAAAAGAGAGCAGAAACATTTTCTTGAGGAACAAAAATACACAGTGAAAAATGTTCGAGCACACAGAAGGGGATTTGTTCCACCTTGACTAAAGGTCAGAGAGTTCATTCCTAGTCTGGCTCCTTTAGCTCCTTTATGGTGATTGACAGGAGACTTAATTTAAGGTGTGGCTACCAACTGGATGCCTTATCCTAGGGTGTGGTTACTTGGTGTTTTGGGTATTAAGATGGTGATCACTTTGTTCTTGTATAATGTAAAAAAAGTCTTTTGCTTTATTCCCCTCTTTTGGATTGGGGTATTTAAAGATGATAAGAAATAAACACACAGGAGCAGATTCAGTATTCATTGGGTCACCACCCTGACTCTATCCTGTCTCTTTATTTCTTTTGTGTAATTCATGGAAGAAAAGGGGTAGAAGAAAAAGAGGAGAGAGAGAGAAAGAGAGAGACAGAAGGAGAGAAAAAGAGAGAGGAGAGATGGAAGCTGACTCTTCTAGAGGGAGATGGAAAATGAAGAAACTCAGGCTACAAGCAGGAGGGAAAATCTGTGGTATGAGGTCCTGGGCTGCATCTTGTGGCCCGGCTAGCTTAACACCCAAAATAACCACAAAGAAATTGTATTAATTAAATTACTGCCTGGCTCATTAGCTCTAGCCTCTTATTGGCTAACTCTCACATCTTGATTAACGCATTTCTATTAAATCTGCGTATCACCATGTGACTGTGGCTTACCAGCAAGATTCTAACCTACGTCCGTCTCAGGCCGGACATTCATGGTGTCTGCCACACTGCCTTCTTCCTCCCAGAATTCATTTCTGTCTTACCCGCCTACCTGAGTTCCACCCTATCAACTAGGCCAAGGCAGTTTCTTTAATAACCAATGAAAGCAACACAAGTACAGAAGGACCTCCTACACCAAAATCTACCTGACAGTGGACAGGGGTCAGGGAGTGAGTGAGTGTGGCTTGCCTTTTAAAGAGACAAGACAGACCATTACATTCCTATCCCATTTTTATAATAAAAAGGCAGGAAGTAGATAGGTAGATAGATAGATAGATAGATAGATAGATAGATAGGTAGGTAGATAGATAGATAGATAGATAGGTAGGTAGGTAGGTAGGTAGGTAGATAGATAGATAGATAGGTAGGTAGGTAGGTAGGTAGGTAGGTAGATAGATAGATAGATAGATAGATAGATAGATAGATAGATAGATAGATAG
>NW_004949126.1:336932-353354 GCF_000317375.1 Microtus ochrogaster | reverse complement strand
TAGATAGATAGATAGGTAGGTAGGTAGGTAGGTAGGTAGGTAGATAGATAGATAGATAGATAGATAGATAGATAGATAGATAGATAGATAGATAGATAGAAGATGAGAGATAGATAGACAGGCAGACACACACACACAGTCACACACACAGAGGAATTGGAGACCTAGGATGTTGATTCATTCTTTCTCCCTACGTTGTTGGTACATTATTAAATACTTTTACTTTAAAGAATGAACCAACATCCATGGTCTCTAATTTCTGTGTGTACGTGTGTGTGTGTGCGCGCATGTGCATGTGTGCATGTCTGTCTGTCTGTCTAACTATCTATCTACTTATCATTTATCTACCTACCATCTATTTACATATATCTATCACCTATCTGTCTCTATCTATCTATCTATCTATCTATCTATCTATCTATCTATCTATCTATCTATCTATCTATCTATCTATCTGCATATGCATGATGAAGAGAAAGGACTGATAATAAAAATCAGGATAAGAACATAATAAAGAGTCAGATAATAACATTACCATACAGGCTTTCAAAGATTTTCTATTGAACATTTAATTAATTAAAACACAAGGTATAAAATTTCATCAAGGGGGTCTACTTTTACTTACCAACCAAATTAAAATGGTACAATTTTAAAGTAAATTAAGTCTAAGAGTTCAGTTGTCTTAACAACAGATTAGGCAAAACTAATAAAAGAACCAATCATTTGTAAGACAGAATTAAAAAATGCTTAAAAGATAGCATGGAAAAATAAAATGACTACTAAATGACAGAGTAAAAATTACTGCAAAAATTGAACAACCATGAAATAGAAAAATAAAGATGACTGAGAAACTCAGACAGAATCAGTAACTGAAGGATTAATTACTGAAGATACCCTTAAACTAAATATATTTAGCTGCAGAAACACTATGTACTAAGATTTCTAAGGACTTCTTAAAAATAATTGTGATGTATATGCAATGTACCATAAAACTGGCATAAAAAAGATAACCATAATTTATTACCATTATTATTATTTATTATATAAAGATAAAGTCCAAGGTCTCAAGCATGCTAGGAAAGTATTGTACCAGAGAGCTACAGTATAACAGTATACAGAAATGAACAATATTCATTCTATAAAAATATATCCTTATCGCAGAATCACTCATTTTTACTAAAGCCTTTAATAGCTCTAAGCCTCAAACTCTTGATGACTCCTGTAACTTCATGAAGACTGATTATCTCATGGGTAATAAATAGAATACTTGGCAGTTTTGGCATGGGCTTATTTCAGCTGCAAGAACCAAAAGGCCATAACACAGCTAATTAACTCACTAATTTGTAGTTTCCTAATGACTTATTTATTTTAAAGAAAACTAATTAAATGTTTCAGAGTACATAGAAATTGCTTAGAATCGGCTTAACAGTTCTTATTATGTATTGAGTGCACAGGGTAATTGAACAGAAGGCCTTGTGGTACAGTGATTAAAGGCTCCAGATGCACAGCCAGGAGCCTTCTTTGTGTTCCTTTCCTGTCACTAACTAGTTGTTTGGCTTTGGGCAAGCCAGACACTCTTTTATCAGTATGAAAACTGTGACTTAAAAGCAATATACATTTTTTTTCACAGAAAAGTTTAGTAAAACAAATGGCAAAATGTATAAATATGTTTATTAATACATCCAGAATTTATGACAAAGTTTTCCTTTTGTATTTTACACCATAGCCCTTTGACTGAACTCAAAAGAAATGAACTAAAAATAATTCATGTAAAATGTCTTGGGTGCCTATAGTAGCATCTTAGAACCTGAGTAGAGAAAATGCAGAGAAACCTCAATAATGAATGAGCAACATAAGCAGAAAATAATCAAGTTACCTCTTCCCTGGTCATGAATACAATTCCTGGTTGAAAGTGTTTCAACAAGAGAGATTTAAGTCACATTAAAATGAGGACTGCCTATGTGGATATTAACTGACATTCTTGTCTACTCACCTTTTTAAAACTCTTGTTCATGATGTTGAATCTGATAAAACTTAATCATTGAATCTATACATAAAAACACCTTTGAGTTGAGACTGAATTTTTTTCAATAGATGGATTTAAATGGGTTTTTGTACCTGTAGTATATCTTAAATAATTCAAAGTGAATTTTTCTGTATAAAACTCTGAAAATAATTAAGAAGGGTGACTGTAGTTCAGAATTTCAGATAGAAAAATGCTATAAAGGACAGATGAAGAGAAAAAAAAATGAACTGTGCAGTCTAGGTACAAAGATACATAGGAAATACCAGAGTGTCAAGAAGGTTAGTGAAGTTGGAGTAGAGACAAAGGGTATCAGCACCATGCCAAGAGAGGCTGGAGAACATTATGGGTACCACATTACTCAGAGACAAAGAAGAGAAGAATCTATGAGATTCATAAAGAGTTACAGAAATTAGAACTTATTTCTGCCTTATATGAAGTAGAAAAATTTTGCATTGGTAATTACAATAATTTCAAAAATATGTAACTTTTAACATGTCATTCTTTTTACTTGCTATTCTAATTTGCTCCATCCATTCTAATGTTAACTAGACTAGTGGCTGAAGGTTGACCTATAATATTCTTGTTAAGTAATAAAGTATGTTGTTCCTTTCACCTTACAGAGGGTCCTAGATCACTCTCTCTGGGAAAGCAGGTGATCCTGCTATAAAGACACTAAGTTAGAAGGAAGAAGATGAGAGCTTCTCCCAGTAGACATTAGTAACTCCCAAGCTGAGTTTTTGTCCAGAACCAAGATATCATGGGACTACAGCTGTGATTAATGATTTGATGTAATTTCAAGAGAAATTAAGCTAAGACCCCTGATTAAACTGCTTAGCCATCTTGACCCACAGAAGCTATGAGGCTAATGAAATGCATTGTTATTTTAAGGCACTTATATTAAGGGTAAGGGACAATTACCAAGACATTTCTTTGTTAGCATCATATGGTGACAAAGATTGAAAATAAATCTTTAATATATCATATGATTTCCTGTTATATATTGTTTTTTATCAAACAGTCTTTAGGAGAATAGCTGAAATAAAGATAAATTTCTAACAACTATGCTTCTGAAAATGTGATCACACAACTGCTAAAATTCATACTGTCTCAGAGGCCAATAAAAATATCTGCTATTTGAGTTAGAATATCACCAAACATTTTGAAAAATAGGACAGAAAATCTGAATGTTATGTTATCTTTCCTCTTGAGACTTCTGCTCAAGTTTACTGTCTTGTTCTTATTTCATTTAAACAATTTTGAAGCCATAATTTTCTTTGTCTAGAAAGTTTATTGTCTTTAATTAGATTTTACCATAATTAGATTAAAATTTATAAATACAGGCTGAAGATATCAGTGGTAGAGCACATTTATAAAACCTAAAATTACTGTTTCAGTCCTCACAATGAAAAACATAAGCCAAAATCAAATTAAAAACTTAAGTCTGTAGCTCTATAAAATATATGATTAAATGTTTCATCTGTGAATCTATCAGAAAATTACATTTAATACCTCCATACAGGCAAAAATAAATTTTCAAAACTTTTAGACTAAACTAAGCATAAACAAATTATTATGAAGAATAGGTGCATTGAATGTAAGGACTTGGGAAACGACTAAATCTGTATTTACTGTACAGCGCTAAGGCTTGAGTTTGAGTCCTGCCATCATAAAAGCCTATAATATCAATAGAGGAGACAGAACTAAGTGGACCCCTTTTGCTTATTGACAAGCTGGCTTCATTGAGCTTCCTGTTTAATGAAAGACCCTATCTCCAAAATGGTAGAGACCTCAGAAAAGAACTCAGTTGATAATAGTTTTAAGCATGAAATGTTAAGATGTGAGTTTGAATCCCCAGAATCTAAGACAGAGCTAGATGCCATAGAACAAGTAGTCTCTCTTAGTGTCCTCATTGTTGTCTAAGTTCTCTGGGATTGTGGTTTGTAGGCTGTTTTTCTTTGCTTTATGCTTAAAAACCACCTATGAGTGAGTATATGTGATAATTGTCTTTCTGTGTCTGCGTTACCTCACTCAAAATAATATTTTATATCTCCATAATTTTTCTGGAAAATTCAAGATGTTGTTATCTTTTTCTGATGTGTAGTACTCCATTTTGTAAATGTACCACATTTTCCTTATCCATTCTTCAGTCAAGGGGCATTTAGGTTGTTTCCAGTTTCTGGCTATGACAAACAATGCTGCTATGAACACAGTTGAGCGCATGTCCTTGTGGCATGATTGAGTATCCTTAGGATATGCCAAATAGTGGTATTACTCTGTCTTGAGGAAGGTTGTTTCCTAATTTTCTGAGAAATCACCAGACTGACATCCAAGGGGGCTGTACCAGCTTGCATTACCACTAGCAATGCAAAACTATTCCCTTTTTTCCACAACATCTCCAGCATAAGTTGTCATCAGCGTTTTTGATCTTTGGCCATTATTATAGGTGTAAGACAAATATTTAACAAATGGTTCTGGCATAACTGGATATCAACATGTAGAAGAATGAAAATAGACCCATATCTATCACCATGCATAAAACTCAAGTCCAAATGGATCAAAGACTGCAACATAAAGCCAGCCACACCGAACCTTATAGAATAGAAAGTGGGAAGTACACTTGAACACATTGGCTCCGGAAATCACTTCCTAAATATAACCCCAGCAGCACAGACACTGAGAGAAACAATTAATAAATGGGACTTCCTGAAACTGAAAAGCTTCTGTAAAGCAAAGGACACAGTCAATAATATAAAACGACAACCTACAGGATGGGAAAATATCTTCATCAACCCCACATCAGACAGAGTCTGATCTCCAAAATGTACAAAGAACTCAAGAAATTGGTCATCAAAAGAACAAGTAACCCAATAAAAAAAATGGAGTACAGACCTAAACAGAGAACTCTCAACAGAGGAATCTAAATGGCTGAAAGACACTTAAGGAAATGTTCAACATCCTTAGTCATCAGAGAAATGCAAATCAAAACAACTCTGAGATTCCATCTCTCACCTGTAAGAATGGCCAAGATCAAAAACAAGTTTTTACATTGTTTTCCTTTTGTTGGTTTGTATGTTTTGTCTTATTTATTTTGTGTTTTGGTTTGTTTATCTTCCTTTATTTCATTTCATTTTATTATTATTCTTTAGATTACTAATTGTTTTCTAAGAAGAGACAGGGTGTGGATTGGATGGGAAGGGAGTAGGGATCTGGGAGAAATTGGGGGAGGGGAAGCTGCAATTAGAATATATTTTACGAAAAATATTTTCAGTAAGAGAAAATAAATAGAAAATTTATATAAATAGAAAATAAAGAGAAAATAAATGAATTAAAAATCCACATGTGGAATAATTATTCAAGCAAAAAATAAATTCTGAAACAAAAATTCAAAAGACTGAAACAAGAATTTTTTTATCTTTTTAACTATCATCAGTGGATGCTACAAGATAATAAGTCAAATTAATGAAAATTATTTTTTGACCAGTACTTTTATATAAGAATTCTGGACAATCTTTAAATCAGGTGGAAAACAAATTAAACAGCCAGAACAGAAGCTGTTTGCCTGTTACCTGCACAAAAGCTCCATTTGGAAAAGCCTTGGGATTGCATTAGAACAAACTGAGAAAACAAACCAAGGAAAAGAAGAAGCTTATCTAACTCAGAAAAAGAAATTATAATTTCCACAGACAGTATCGACTCAAAATCGACTTGCAGAAGATTAAGAAATCTTTTGCTAAGGAGTGGGCTGACATAATATATATTTCAAAGACAAAAATGACAGGTTGGCGCGCAAGAGGAGTACAATATGTATTGAAAGAGTGCTTTCTCTGTTAGAATTTCTGTAGCTGTTATGAACACTGTGACAAACAAAGCAAATAGGGAAGGAGGAGATTCATTTCATCTTATGGCTTGTAATGTGCCCAGCAACCAGGGAAGTCAGGGCATAAACTCAAGACAGAAACCTGGAGGAAGGGCCACGGCAGAGGTCATGGAAGTGTGCTTCTCCTGACTTGCTCCTGGTGGCTTGTGCAGCCCGTTTTCCTAGACCTTTTAGGATTTTCCACACAGGGGCAACGTCACTCCTGTGAAATAAGCCCAACACACCAATTATCAATCAAGAAAATGTACCACAGGTTTGCCCACTGGCCAGTGTCGTGGGGCCTTTTCGTAAATGAAGTTCCTTCTAAAAGAAGAATTCTGGGTATACTGTGTCAAATCGGCATAAAAAGCTGCCCGGCATAACCATTCGGTGAGAGTCAATAGAGACAGAAAAATAATTATAAAATTAAAGGCAAAGAAAATGTGAAGCAAATCACAAACAATGTGAAGTTATCATTTAAGTGTATGAAAATAATCATCAAATTGAAGCAAACATTTGAAAATACTGCGCTCCAGGAACACAAGCATGTGGGATGGAGGACCGAGGAGTGTTATGAAGCCGCTCTTTAAATTGTTTTGATGTTTTAATCCATGAGCCAATTGTTCTTTGGAAGAATTTCAAAATAAAGGATTAGAAATAGAGCAGCATTTGTAGAAGAGACTTTTACAAACAAGAAAAAAAAAAAAGAAAATTCTTAGGAAAAAAGGGTTGTTTAATACCTTCACTTATTCATTTTTCCTTTAAAATAATCATAGAAAATATTCAATTTTCTTTGGGGGGGCTCTCTGGATGCTACAGTAAACAAATTGGGTCCACACCATCTATGTCATAGAATTCACATTGTAGTCAAGCAGAGGATGCTAAACCAGAAACAAATAGCATGCTGGGGATTTAATTTATCAAGGCACTCGCTGGGCTCAAGATGTTTACCACATGTTTATTTATTGTATCATATTACGTTAGTTTATACATGTATTTAAAGCCTTGAGACTAAAAGATTAAACAATACAGAATCGAGAAGTGGAAGGCGAGACGTGAAAGAGCCCAGCAGGCCAAGAAGAATACATAAGGCAGAAGGAGAAGCAGTGTAGCAAGGTGTCATGGAAGCCAGTTAAAATAAAGGCATCAAAGAGGAGGAAGCAATGAGCCTGCCAGTAAAAGCTGTTAACAGTCCAAGTAGATAAAGACTGAAAATTGGCCATTTTATTTTTCAATCTAGAGGTCAGTGTTGCCTGAATGGTGCACTGTTAGAAATTTAATGGAAGTCAAAGTGAATGCGCTTGAGAAAATACTGGAGAGCAAACAACACAATGGGCATAGCTGAACTTTAAAGTCTTTACCGTTGTTTATAATTTTAAAAATGTGTGTATGTTTTTAATAAAGCATTAGGTTCATCAAAAGCAAATTTAGTAGGTCATTTATAAAGTAGATATCTAACAGCACATTGATGTTTGAGCGGTACGAAGGAATTAAAATCATTTAGAAACAATTCCCATGGAAGATAGCGTGGGAGTAAGCAGTGTATACAAAATAGACACATTTACTAGCAATCAGACAGTGTCCATTTCAACCGAGAGCAGATATCATTAAAAATTGGTAAAAAAAATTAACATTTAGATTGACAAGTGAGTGGGTGACAGATATCCTTATTGAAATGTATACACCAAAGCACAGGATGGATATAATTGTTATGGTTGTTTCAAGGGGATAGTTCGTGGTTCATCTGAGGCATCCACACCCCAGTTTGCTACAAAGTTTGTGGGGATAAAAAGGGAGGAAAAAAGCTGAGCTCTGTGTGCTTGGATTCTCCTCCTAAACTGCTCATACAGAAGTCTTTATCTTTACTGTGGTAGCACAGGTTGGGAGAGGGAGTGTGACCATATCCCTCTCTTCCTCTCTCCCTCTCCTTCCCCCCTACTCCCTGCCAAATCACACAATAGACAAGTAAGAAAGTGCCATGCCCATAATAAATAATTTCCTTGACTTGAAAAATATAAAAATTCCCAACTTATTTATCTTGAGATGCACGTTTATCATTGTGGAATGTGCCCTGAAAAGAAGCTTCATTTGCTTTAGTCACGCTCTCTAAGGAGAGACCCAGGCAATACTGGGGAATATTTATCTGAAGCATTTGGATTTCTGTACTGACAACCGAGCCACGCATTTCCTAATTGATTACTGAAAAAGCAAAATTAAATTCATATAAACACCCTAAGACAGTTTTGAAGTAAATGTGTATGGAGATTGCATAAAAAATTATGAATACATATTCAATATAGTGACATGACAATTATTGTGTTAGCAGCTACAACTGCAATCCTACAAAATTCTGTATTCTCCCAGCAGGTAAGAGAAATGTGTATCAAAATTAACTTTTCCTTTATAAAGGAAATTCTGCTGGCTTCTTAAAATGAATTGCATATTGTGGAAGGTTGTTCATAATTAGTGTGGCTCTCTTTTCCTTTTAGGAGAGAGTATTTAGTTTTCTTTTCTTTTTGACATACACAACAAAATCTTCTTTCTTTAGCCTTGGGTCTCTCATCTCTTCAGGTTGGTTTTGAAATCTCCTTATTCTGTTTGCATTCATTTATCACACAAAAGCACGTGTGCACATGATGTGGGAGTGTCATATATCAATCTGTTGATTTCATTGGTTAAGCAATAAAGAAACTGCTTGGCCCTGATAGGTTAAAACATAGGTGGGAGGAGTAAACAGAACAGAAGGCTGGGAGAAAGAAGCTGAGTCAGTGAGTCGCCATGATTCTCCCACTCCAGGCAGACGCAGGTTAAGATCATTCCTGGTAAGCCAGCTCGTGGGCTATACAGATTATTAGAAATGGACTAGTCCAGGTGCGAGAGTTAGCCGAGAAAAGGCTAGATATAATGGGCCAAGCGGTGTTTAAAAGAACACAGTTTCCGTGTAATTATTTCGGGGCATAAGCTAGAGCTAGCCGTGCGGGCGGCCGGGTGCTGGGGACGCAGGCCGTCGCTCTTATTTCAACATGCACACATACAGAATTCCACACTCTACCAAAGTTTTCCCCATCTCCATGAATATTATACCTTTAAAAGGAGCCAAGGATGTGCTATGCATCTGGAAGATAGACTATGGACAAGGCCCACTAAAGTCAAAACAGCAACTCCTCACAATTCAGAGTGTAGGAATTCCTACAGCCCTTAAGTTACACGCCCACTGGGGCATGGCCTCTGTTCTCTTTTCTGGCTGCAAGATTCAGTTGCTGTTCTCCCTTCCAGCAGAGAATATTGATTTGTGAGTCTACCCCTAAATGAATAGCCCTCTATTAGTCTCAATTCTGAGCTAGTGTGGGATTTCTGTTAAGTGTCCATCTTCATGTCCTGATCACTGGGAACTAGGTTATGAAATTTCCTTACTAGAATCTTATCAATTATTTTGCTTAAATGTCATACTACTTCACATTTCCTTTGCTTAGTTGAGCCAGAAGGACCCCTCCTTGACCCGCCACTTACAGAACACAGCTTGTGCAGTGTGTGGAACTCTACCTTTCACTGGTGTTCATTATTGAGATGTAATACAGTACATCACTATACTCTCTGCAAGACTGGAAACTTCAGTGCTGAGGGCAGGACCTGCATCTTTTTTCAGGGGAATGAGCTGAACAAAGAGCACCAATATACTATTTGCTTTAGAGTCTAAAAATCTTCTAGTGTTTGGTTTGATAAAGGGCAGACTGTTCAAGAGGCAGTTCAAGAGAACACTGTTCTTTAACACACATCAAATAGTTTTTTTTTTTTTACAAAACAAAATCTTTAAGGATGGTTTCAATAATATTTTGGATGATTAATGTCAAAAATGCTATATAAAATCAACAGTGAGCAGTTGTCTAAGAATGATGTCTTTGTTCTGAATTTTATCTAAAAAAGTACCTCCTATACTTTAAAAAACACACATTTTGTTTAAAAATAAATGTAAATTTCTTTTTAATATGACTCAAATAAATCACATATAAAATGCACAAAAACTATAGCAAAAGGAAAGGAAACTGTTTTTAACCTCACCAATCTGTAGTGACTAAGACTATCTGAAATGACCTTTCACACACACACACACACACACACACACACACACACACACACACATTGTTTCTCAAGACAGGGTTTCTCTGTTGCTATGGAGCCTGTCCTGGAACTTGCTCCATAGACCAAGTTGGCCTTAAACTCACAGAGATCTGCCTGCCTGTGCCTCCCAAGTTCTGGGACTAAAGTCATGTGTCACCACTGCCCAGCCCTTCACTTATATTTTAACAGTTAATGAAATGCCCCAAAGAAGTATACACAGCAGAACTAATATTAATTCATTTTAAACTTACTGATTGCTACTTCAACTAAACTTATACCAAGGTATATTCTTATAATACACTTAAAAATAAAGCTTTAGTCAGGTGTTTGGGTGATCACCTTACTAGAGGTGGGCTGTCCTTGGACTTCCCACAGGTCAGGGAACCCTGATTGCTCTTCGAGCTGATGAGGGAGGGGGACTTGATGGGGGAGGGGGAGGGCAATGGGAGGCGGTGGTGGGGAGGAGGCAGAAATGCTTAATAAATAAATAAATTTAAAAAATAAATAAATAAATTCTTAGTGAGGTAAAATTCAAGATATAAAAGCAAGATATTTTAAAGCAAATCCCCCAAATATATAATGTAGGAAAAAGATGTGAAGAGAATATAAAATAAAATCATACTAAAAGCATGTTTCATAAATGGCACTGAGTCAATAGAACACTGGTACTCAGATTTTCATGTATCTTCCCATTTGTGTGACTATGAATGTTTATGTGAATGACACAGTGCAGTGGAAGGTGTATATCTAGTATATTTAAGACAGACTGGAGATATTTCTTCCTGTGGTTCAGAAAGTCTTACATCTACCTCACTAACACATTCTTTGAAGGAGGAAAAATGACACAAAACAAACTGTTAATCAAGTAATACAACAAAAAATTTATTTTTTTGTTAAAAATGCTAAGCACATATGTGTAGCAATGGATATGGTATTGTATTTTTCTTTTTCTTTCTTTTCCTTTTCTACTTATTTTTTTAAAAAGAAAAAACTATCTTTTTTTCATTATAAATACCAAACCAAGTTCTCACTCCCTCCTCTCCTCCCATTCCCTCCACATACATTCTCCTCACCCCCATCCAATACTCAGAGAAGGTAAGGCACATTGCTTTGGGGGAAGGTCCAAGTCCCTCCCTGCAATATCTAGGCTGAGCAAGGTATCCATCCAAAGAGAATTGTTTACCCCAAAGCCAGGACATGCTGTAGGGATAAAACCTGGTAACACTGCCAGTGGCCTTTCAATCTGCTCCAGCCATGCAACTGTCAACCACAATCAGAGGGACTAATTTGGTCCTATGTTTGTTCTTTCCCAGTCCAGCTATAGCTGATGAGCTCCCATTAACTTAGGTAAACTCTTTCAGTTGGTGAACCCTTCATAGTCTTGACCTCTTTGCTCATATTTTCATTCCTTTCACTCTTCAACTGGACCTTGGGAGCTCAGTCCATTGTTCTGATGTGGGTATCTGCCCGTTTCCATCAGTTGCTGGATGAAGTTTCTATGGTGATATTTAAAATATTCATCAGTCTGACTATAGGGCAAGTCAAGAATGGGCCCCCTCTCTTCTATTTCTTTGGGTCTTAGCTAAGGTCATCTTATGGATTACTGGGAATTTCTCTAGAGTCTGGTTTCTTGCTAACCCTATAGTGGCTCCCTCAATCAAGATATCTCTTTCCTTGCTCTCATCTCTGTCATTTCTCCATCTCAACTATCCCATTCCCTCAAGTTCTCCCCACACTTTCCTTTCTCTCCTCCTCTTCCCCATTCCACCCTCCTTTCTCTACCCACTCCCATGCTCCCAATTACGTCAGGATATCTTGTCTGCTTCCAACTTCCAGGAGGATCTATATATGTTTTTTTGGGGGGTTCACCTTATTATTTAGCTTCGCTAAGATCATGAACTATAGGCTGAATATCCTTTGTTTATAGCTAGTATCCACTTATGAATGAGTACATACTATATTCATATTTTTCAGTCTGGGTTATCTTACTCAGGATAGTATCTTCTAATTCCATCCATTTGCATGCAAAATTAAAAATGTCATTGCTTTTTACAGCTGAGTAGTACTCCAATGTGTAAGTGTGCCATATTTTCTTTATCCATTCTTTTGTTGAGGGGCATCAAGGTAATTTCCAGGTCAATGCTATTACAAATAATGCTGCTATGAATATAGTTGAGCAAATGCCTTTGTAGTATAATTGAGCATCTTTAAGGTATGTGCCCAAGGGTAGTATTGCTAGATTCTGAGGTAAGGTTGATTCCCAATTTTCTGAGAAACTGCCATACTGATTTTCAAAGTGGTTGTACAAGTTTGCATTCCCATCAGCAATGGAAGAGTTAGCATAAGCTATTATTGGTTATTGATTTTAGTCATTCTGACAGGTGTAAGATACCATCTCAGAGTTGTTTTGATTTGTATTTCCATGATGGCTAAGTGTGTTAAACATTTTTTTAAGTATATTTTAGCCATTTGAGATTCTATAGTTGAGAATTCTCTGTTTAGTTCTGTACCCCATTTTTAATTGGATTATTTGGAATATTGATGTCTAATTTCTTGAGTTCTTTATATATTCTGGAGATCAATCCTTTGTCTGATGTGGGGTTGGTAAAGTTTTTTCCCATTCAGTAGGCTGCCTTTTTGTCTTATTGACTGTGTCCTTTACTTTACAGAAGCTTCTCAGTTTCAAGAGGCCCCATTTATTTATTGTTGATCTCAGTGTCTGTGCTGTTTGGGGTTATATTTAGGAAGTGGTCTCCTGTGCCCATGCATTGAAAGCTATTTCCCACTTTCTCTTCTGTCAGTTCAGTGTGGTCGGATTTATATCGAGGTCTTTAATCCATCTGGACTTGAGTTTTGTGCATGGGGGTAGATATGGATCTTTTTTATTCTTCTACAGGTTGACATCCAGTTGTGCTACCACCATTTGTTGATGATATTTTATTTCATTGTATAATTTTAGCTTCTTTGTCAACAATCAGGAGCTCATAGGTGTGTGAATTAATATCCAGGTCTTTGATTTGATTTCATAGGTCAACCTCCCTGTTTTTATGCAAGTACTAAGTTGTTTTAATTACTGTATCTCTGTAACAGAGCTTAATGTCAGGGATGGTGATTCCTCCGGAAGTTCCCTTATTGTACAGGATTGTTTTGGCTATCCTGAGTTTTTTGTTTTTCCATGTGAAGAGTATTGTTTTTTCAAAGTCTGTGAAGAATTGTGTTGAGATTTTGATGGGGATTTCATTGAATCTATAGATTGCTTTCGGTAGAATTGCCATTTTTACTATGTTGATCCTGCCTATCCAAGAGCACGGGAAATCTTTCCACTTTCTGGTCTCTACTTCATTTTTTTTCTTCAAAGACTTAAAGTTCTTTTCAAATAGGTCTTTCACTTCTTTGGTTAATGTTATTCCAAGATATTATATGTTATTTGTGGCTATTGTGAAACGTGATGTTTCTCTGATTCCCGTCTCAGCTTCTTTATCATTTGTATATAGGAGGGCTACTGATTTTTTTTTTTGAGCTGTTCTTGGGTCCTGCCACTTTTCTGAAGGTATTTATCAGCTATAGGAGTTCTCTGGTAGAGATTTTGGAGTCGCTTATATATACTACCATATCATCTGCAAATAATGAAACTTTGACTTCTTCCTTTCCAATTTGATTCCCTTGATCTCCTTTTGCTGTCTTATTTCTATAGCCAGAACTTCAAGAACTACGTTGAAGAGATATGGAGAGAGTAGATATCCTTGTCTTGTTCCTGATTTTAGTGGCATTGTTTTGCTTTTCTCTCCATTTAATTTGATGTTGGCTTGCTGTATATTGCATTTATTATGTTTAGAAATGTTCCTTGTATCCCTGAGCTCTCCAAGACCTTTATTATGAAGGGGTGTTGGATTTGTTAAATGCTTTTTCAGCATCTAATGAAATGATCATATGGTTTTTGTCTTTCAGTTTATTTAAATGATGGATTACATTGATAGAGTTTCATATGTTGAACCAGCCCTGCATCTCTGGGATGAAGCTGACTTGATTATGGTGGATGATTTTTTTGATGTGTTCTTAGATTTGGTTTGCGGTATTTTATTGAGTATTTTTGCATTCTTGTTTATGAGTAAAATTGGTCTGTAGTACTCTTTATTACTTGATCTTGATTCTTTGTTTGGTTTTGGTATTGGGGTAATTGTAGCCTCATAAAAAGAGTTTGGCAATGTTCCTTCTGTTTTTATTATGTGGAACACTTGAGGAATATATGTATTAGCTCTACTTATTATGAGTGTTTTCAACAGTTAAATTATTAACTAGACTTCAAGACTTTCATTGCACTGCATTCATTTTTAGAATTAAAAGTGAAATAAAAAAGTCACAATCAAGGATGCTCACATTATACTACAAGCTAATACCTAAGCTGGCATACAATATAAATAACAAACTCCCATATCCCCCCACCTCCTTTTTTCACAGGCCCTCACCTACACCTCTGCCTTCACCCTGATCCTCTTTTTATCCTTTGACCTATATGCATATCTTTTGTGGTGTGATATAAAAGTATTTCGCCCTTTATTACAGAAGTTATCTACCTTAGCATTAAAAGACTTTGTTTTTATTTAATACAGCATGTCATAACACTGTTTTATGACAATGGGCTGATCATGTCAACACACAAATAAACAGACAAAACTAAATAAAAAACTAAATACAGCTGCAAATTTCATGCTTTCATGCAGTCATGAAATAGTGTAATAGAAGTAAAGAGGTTGAAGTTGGTTATTATTTTTATCAGTAGAAAGATTAGTCAAAAATCTTGTTTCTAATTAACTTTGTCATATTTTAAGCCCCTCCTTTTAAATTTGTTTTGATGTTGATTTGTTTTTCATTTGTGAATTAATCTTATTTTACACTCCAGGATGACCTTTAATTGCAGCTAACCTTCTGCCAGTCTCCCAAATTCTATTATTAGAGGTGTGCTACACCGGTCTGCCTATCACCTTTGAAAGAGTGAAGATTTGTCTTTTGTTGTTGTCCTTCAATAGAGCAGCCTTATATGACATTCTTTAGGAAAAGTAAGCAGTTGGTGTTAATGAGGTTGCATGAGTTCCACTCATGACTTTGTCACCCAAATTAATATGGCCTAATAAAGACCTTACCCTCTGATCCTCAGCCTCCTCCTTCATAATTGCCATCTGCTGCAGCAATGCTACTCTGGGTCTTGCTGATGTCCATAGCAGTTCCTAATTGCAGTGATACAGAGTAAACAGAGCTGCTTTTATAATTAGTTGAGTGGCCATACCCAGTCTGCTTTACTGTTCATCTTCATCTTTGTTGATTGTAGTAATATTTTAGAGAGTAAAACTGCCACAGACAGTAACACACACCTTCAATTCCAGTAGCCACACCTTTAATCCCAGCAATAGAGAGGAATATAAAACAGGAGGAGACAGCTCTCACACCGGCTCATTCTGATAATTCTTGGAGGCAGGATCGCCGTTTCGGTCTGAAGTAGAAGTAAAAGCCGGTGACTGGCTGTTTCGCTTTTCTGACCTACATGTTGAACCCCAATTTCTGTCTCTGGGTTTTTATTAATCATGCTGCAGTAGATAACATGGCCTCTTATTTCAAAAGAATAATTTGCCATTCAATTGTCTTAATTATAAAACTGGAACCTCTCCTATCTCTACAGCCTATGATACACCTAGGCTGCCATTCATTTTTAGTGGCAAAGACTTTGGCCTCATGTGTTTCAAAATTTACCTTGCAGCTATTGTCTTACAGACCTTCTTCACCTTTGTCTGAGTCTTTGTTCACCTTTTCTGCTGACTTTCTAAATGCAAAGCATTTCCTAATTCGTGGACATATTTTCTACAGACAACAAACTCAAACTGCTAATTTTTTATCTAGTAAGTAGTTCTTATAGGGTCTATCCAGTTTCAGGTAGGTACATGACAAAACTGAAGAAAGGTTCTAAGTGGTTGCATAAATTTCCTGACCCTAACAAGTCCTCTCTATTAAAAAATAGTCAAATAAATAGAAATGAAAAATAAAACAAAGCTAACAAGAGCTCTGTTTTGTCTCTTTATTTTTTTTCTCCTCATCAGCTTGTCATAATGTACTGCAGGTATGTTCTGCCAATCCCTATAGTTCAGTCCCCAGGGTATGTGATGCTATATAGGACTTGAAAGAGTCTACAAGCCAGCGGTCTACATGGACCACCAGGCTTTTCATTATAACAATTGAATGCTTGCTGTTAAGTATGAGAAGCTCTGCGCAGAATAATAGGTATCCAATCATGCAAATTTCCATTTTTTATAAATCACTTCTGAAGTTCTTCACTAACTGGGAGAGTAATGGATATTACATCTCTTTCTCAGTTCCCTTATGTATGTGCATGTGTGTGTGTGTGTGTGTGTGTGTGTGTGTGTGTGTGTGT
>NW_004949126.1:313097-336635 GCF_000317375.1 Microtus ochrogaster | reverse complement strand
TAATACAGATTACCTCTCCCAATGATGAAATTATTTTCTTCCCAATTTGCTTTAGTTATGTTTTTTTTTCCCCTGAGAGACATACCTGAATCTCGATCTGATAATGTTTCTTCCTATTGATCCATAAATCATTCTTTATCTAGCTAAAGTCTGAGTTCCACAAGGTAAAATCTCTAGCCCTGATAATAAGGTACTTCCAAATATAATGTAACTCTGCAATTTCTGTATTTAGTATACAGGCTAGAACTTGACACTTGACTGGGAAATGGGAAACTTTACAGCTTTGGGATTGTTATAAAATTGAGCTTCCTCTTCTGTTTTGCTTTATCCTAGACCTCAAGGAAGCAATTCCATGTCAAGAACAGCAAAAGGAAAGGATAAAAGGTTTGTAAACTACCAAGCAAAACTTGGTGTTCATGCTTCTTTTATTTCTGCTTTTTTATTTATTTTTAACTATTTTCACAAGTATATTTTGATAATATTCCTTGCCCTCCTCATACTCTTGGGTTTTTTTCATTAAAAATTTTGAAAGAAAGTTGGGTGTAGTGGTGTATACCTTTAATTCCAGCACTTGGGAGGCCAAGACAGGTGGGTTTCTATAAGCGTTAAGGTGTCCTGCTCTGCACTAAGAGTTCTAGACCATGGGTTCCTAAATGGATTCTGTCTTAAAAAGTGACAGAAATATAACTTCCATAAATTGATATTATTAAGCACCTTGAATTCTTCACAAATGAATGCCATCTGACCTTAATGATAATTTTTGCTATAATTAAATAGCTCTTATATGTATGACTGTAGTGGATATTTGTTATAAAATATATTTTAAAATACAGGCCATATATATCAAGTAAATAGGAGTTATCACTGCAACGCTCAGTATATATTTCTGCCAAAGAAAGACGATCACATTTTGATCATGTCAGTCAAAAAAATGTATTCTGTAGATGCATATAGCTGTATACATTATACTTTAAAAGTAGCATAGCTAAAACAATCACTTCATCCTTAGAAAGGTCATTGAGCCTATCAAAACGAGAAATGAAGTTTGACCTGGAGTATTGTCTCCAAGTTTCTTATTTAGATGTGTATTCACAAACAAATTCAGGAGCAGACAAAATGTAAGAATTGCTATTTAAAAAAAAAAAAGAATCTAAAATAAGCTAACTGTTTCTTATGAAGGCTTATACTTTTACATTGCACTCAGAGCTTAGATCTTAGTTTTCTCTAGCTCTTTGATATATTTTATATCCATGAAACTTTTCCAATACAGATTCAACTCTGTGTTAATATATATGAAAACACTCACGGTGCAGAGAACTTTGAATTTTTGAAGTAAAGCAAAATTTGAGTTTTCTATGATGTTAGTTAAAGAGAAATACTCAGGATAAAAATAAGATTCAACTCTACTATAGTCTTGAAGACATCAGCAGAGAGTTGTTGTAAAATCACTGTCTTTGATTTAACTCACTGTTTAAGATTTTCAGGAAGAAAGAGATATCCTAAATCCCAAGGGTTTAAGGCAGAAAAAAAGAGATTCAAAAGTCTTTTCAAGTATTTTAAGATCCTTACAAAGCAACAACTTGAAGAAGAGTAAGATGCACAATAGTCTAATCTAGATAATCCTTGATGCTTCTATTTTTCCCAGTACATAAAATAAGAGGCAAAAAGGACACAAAGAAGTTTTACTTGTATTAGATTGCAGGATGTGCTGTACATGGAAAACTATTTTTAGTATGTCAGTGGACTAAAGAAAAATCTTTCATTAGAGGATCATTGAATAAGTTATAGATATAGCATTCAATGCATCTATCTGAGAGTTATTAGCAAGTAAGTAGTTTATAAAGAAATGCTGTTTAAAAGTCCTCAGAATTGGGGTTACCTGACATATCTTCATTTGTAAAAACTCTGGTCAAGAAAAAAAATCACTTTTTTAGCATTATGAGAATTCATAAACCCATGTGTAATTGTGTGTGTGCTCGTGTGTGTGCACATGTGTATGTGTGTGGTATGTGTCATAAATCTGTTTGTATGCAGGTTCCTATGGGTGTGGATGTGTGTCCATGTGTATGCTTGCCTGCCAATGCCAGAGGAAAATGTTGCACATTGCCCTCAGATGCCATATGTATTTTTGAGGCAGGCTTACCACTGGGATGTGGATCTCATCAATCTAGCTAGATTTTTTTGGCCGATTAACCCTTGGGATCATGTGTCTCTTCCTTTCTAGTGCTGGGATTGCAATCGTGCAACAGCACATGGTTTTCAAAAGTTCTAGAGAGAGAACTAGGGTACTCTTCATTGCTCAGGAAGCTCTATGCTGACTTAGCCATAACCCCAGTTCCTTTTACCAATAATTAAAGTTTGCTCCTTAAACTTCATATGCATAGAGTAAACAGAATTTAAGTGATAGAAATTAATAAATGCATGTACTAAATGCATGCAGATGCATTAGCTTTTCAGAATATGATCTTCCCTTATGCTCAAGGGAAAGCAAACAAAACATTTTGTAATAGAGAAAACATGATTTTAAAAAGCACTCGTTGATATCCTACAGATTCTTTAGGAGAGGGTAGTCCAAAAATAGCATAATGTATGCATTTATTTAAAAAGAAAGTGGGCCTCTGTGGTAGAAATGACGCTATGAAGCTAACTCCACCCTCTAATTTTTGTTTTGTTTTGGTTGTGAAGTGTTGTTCATGCTAATGAAGCAGCTTCCACTTGAAACAGTACTCTCTCTTTTCTTCCTACTCAGGTCCCATCTAGAGCTCTGTGTACATTTAAATTTTCTTCTTCCTTACGAAGATGTTTTTGTTTGTTTCCAGACCTGAGCGTGTCTTGCTTTTTTCACTGTTTATAACTGTTACTACTTTTGGCAGTTTTCTATGGTTACATTTGCAGTGATTATTGGCAATAAATAAATAGTATCTTGGAACTAAATCTTTATACATACACACACACACACATATACATATACATACAGAGATAGATAGAGAGATAGAGAGAGAGAGAGAGAGATTAAAAGAAGAAACATTTATCCTATGCTGTCATCATTTCTTCCTTTATCTAGGGACCAGGAAGCATGCCAGTGACTCTGATGAGAGCTGTAACAGACTTGAGAGAAATTTAAGTGTGACCTTCAATATGTTAATTAACAATTGATTAATATCATCTTCGGGTTCAGGGTGGTCTTCCGGTTGTGTTTCTTCTTTCTCATTCAGATGCATTATCAGGAGTAAATGTGGGGTTTGGGCAATAGCATAGTCAGTAAAGCATGTGATACCCAAATAAGAAGATCTGCATCTGAAACCCTAGAATTCTTGTAAAGAGGCCAGGTGTGGTACTAGACATCTGCATTCTTAGCACCTTAGAAAGCTAATGTAACCATTATTCTACACACTTTAACAAAAAACAAACAAGTATCCAGGTATAAATTTCAAAGCAATATTAGCCTGGGATGTTTGAGCTTCATGTATGGGACAACAGACTGGAAACTGTTCGTGATTTAAATCATGGTTCAGATGTAGCAGGAATTTCATCTAAAATGTAAAAAAATAGTAAAAAAGTAAATAAAACCTAAACTCAGGTTCTAATATTTACATATGCATATGTAGGGAAACAAAGCTTAGTTTGGATAGGAGAAAGAATAACATTTTAATTTATATTATTAAAGCATTTTTATAATTAAAATTATGAAACAAATACATATTATTATTTCCCAATTTAAAAAAAAGCCTCAATGTGGAGAATTTTTAAATCGTCAGGACTGTCTCTCCATTGTAAATGCTTGTAAGAGGTTCTCATAGTTAGGTAAGAGTTAGATGGCCCAGCTATCCGCAAGCCGTGCCTAAATCATAACACATTAGTTTTTAAAATGGTCAGAACTATCTCCAGGTTTGCTATATTTGATGTAGAAAATGCGTGTGGTTTCATGCCTTGACCAATTGCCTTTGAAATACTCCCATCCATTGGCACTGTAACAGTCCTAATAAATTTAGCCTTCATGTCCTTTTTAACTTCACCCCAAATATAAAGAAAAACATACGGGAAAGAGTTAGAGTGGAGCTTGGTGGGAGAAGCAGTGAGGATCCATTGTGCATGTCACAAAGTGTAAGAGTTCTGATCAGAACGCTTCTGTAGCTTTGGAGCCTGTCCTGGAACTAGCTCTCGTAGACCACAATGGCCTCGAACTCACAGAGATCCTCCTGTCTCTGCCTCCCGAGTGCTGGGATTAAAGGCGTGCGCCACCATCGCCCGGCTGCAAAACACTTTTTAACTTCACTGGTCTCCGTGTTCCGACTTCATTGAACATTTATGTATTTTCTTTCTCATTTCTATTTTTTAATTTATTTTCTCTCATACATTAAATCTTGACTGCAGTTTCCCCTCCCTTCATGCCCCCAGTTCTCCCTGACATCTTCCCTCTAACCCAGAGCCGCTTCTCCGTTTCCGTTCAGAAAAGGGCAGTCCTCGCAGGGATATCAAGTGAACACTGCATAACAAGTTACAATAAGACTCGGCACAAACCCCGTATCAACTCTAGCATGAGGAAAAGGCGTATGTGTGTATTTGTGCGTGTGTGTGTGTGTGTGTGTGTGTGCGTGTGTGTGTGTGTGTGTGTGTGTGCTCGTGCTTGCACGCACCCAAGTTCAGGTGCATGGACCTGAGTCTAGCACTCTTGTGCTGATCCATCTCTCTGCTCTACATTTGTATTATGTATGTCTTTTTTATGCATGTTTATTTATATTCTTTTTATATGCATTTGCTAAAATCTACATTTGCAGTTAAATGACCACAAATCTCTACAGACCCAAGGAATTGCAGGACACAAAGGTAGCATCATCTCAGCCTGAAACATTCTAAACCACTTCAGTGGCCCCTGTCTGAAAACGACCCAAACATTCGGTGGGATTCTAATATTTTAGGCAAATTTTTGAAGAAAAAAAATGTAGTTTCTAAAATATAAAGCAAATGTCCATTTAAATATTTTTTCTTGCAATATTGTTATGTCAGTATTTGCATCTTTTTGACTTTTTAAATTTCTGTACTGCATATTAAAGTACCTGTGCTTACTATGCAAGTGTTCTACTATTAAACTATATCACAGCTTTATTTTACTTATTTATTTTAAATTTATTTATTTATTTTAGTTTTAATGCAAAGTCAACTTCTGTAGCCCAGAAAAATCTTGACTTTCCAGTTTTTCTTTCTTAGACCTCCCGAGTAACTCAATTACTGGATTTTATCACCAAGATAGACTAGTTTATATTATCAACTTTAGGATTGCCTGCTTGTTTTTACACTGAATTTTGTTATGTTAATTTGGCTGACCAAAAAATTCTTTTGGTTCAAGTAACTCTCCTATCTATCTCAGACTCTTGAGTGGTTCAGGCCACAAAGATGACACTACATCCAATCATTGCCTATAATTTTGAAGGAAACTCTGTCTCTGGAGGAGAGAGATACATACCTATTTTGATCCAAGTTCTAATCTAACACTATGCCTACAATAGCAACTGAGTTACAATTAAGTCAATTGATTCTAATTTTATTCATATTTAATTCTATTGTATTACCTCCCTGTCAGATAGAATTTATTATAATTCAATTTATTTACTTGTGTGTGCCTATGTTCCTTTAAGTATTTGTATATTGGAACACATGTGTGGAGGTCAGAGGAGGTTTAGGAGTTTGTTCTCCCTTTTTACCCTGTTGATTCTAGGATTATGACCTGGACCATATGGTCTAGCAACAAGCACCTTGATCCGAGCCATTTCTCCATCCCTGACATTTTATTATGTCAGCCATGTTAATAATTATAACAAGAAGAATTTGATCATAAATTATAAACTGTGTTTTCTTCTAGTAACTTTGTCAATCACCATTCCTTAAGCATACATTGTATAATTACAATTTACCTATTGTTCAAAAATATTCTTTTCTGATCACTGAGCGTATATTTGACACAATCTAAATCAACCATCAAGCCTATCAATAGCTTGCCACCTCATGTTCCAGAAAACAGAGTTTGTCCATTTCTTGACCCTTGATGCTCTCCACCTCACACTCTCTTCTGTGCTCCAAGTCTTATGCTTCGAGGCAACAGCTCCCCAATTGAGCATAACTAGCCATGTTTGGCACACAACCACATGTACAGAATTTGGTGAATGAATCATACTGAAATTCTTAACATTATACATGAGAACACAATTGTTGATTGGCATATCTTGGTATGGAATCGTGTGAACATAAAAGAATACAGTGTAAAGAAGAAAAGAGTATCTGCTCTGTTACATGCAACACAGATAGGACAGAGTACTGGGCTATGAGTCATCTCTATATAATTTATATATAAGCAGAATAATTATTATTGAAGTATAATTCATTAAAACTATAAAATTATTGAGTCTATGTAGCCCATGTAATAAAACATAAGTTTATTCTCTAAAAATATGTTGTTTTTCAGTATGTTATATAAGAAAACAGGTCTCCCCAGAAAGGCCACTTCAAAGGATTGTTCTCATCTTCTGGAGCACAATAAAAAGAAAAACCAAAATTTTTAAATGAGAAAATATTTTGAAGTAATGCATTAAGACATATTTTCTTCTCATTGGCATTGATCTCTGAAGTTTACACAGGCAGGTTTAGCCAGAAAAATGTAATAATTTATTCAAGTAGCAAGACTCTGTTGGTCCTCTATAAAGAAAAGAAACTAAATGGTGTAATCAGTGGTTCACCACGTTAAAGAAAATTTTGTTTGATGTTTTCTGCTTTTGGCTTTTATTCTGCAAGCCCTTCTTAATCATCACCGATCTGCATTTCAAAGAGAACTGAACAGTGACATTTTGTTCCTGATTTTTATTAAGATGAAAACTAAAATCCCCAGAGAAGTATTTAATAAAACAACAATATTTTAGCAAAACTAGAAAACTTTAACACCTTCAACACTTAGAAATTAATATTCTATGTCTATATAAGTTTGAAACATAAACTTATTTAAAGAACCATCTTTTAAAAAATATCCCAAACCTGACTTGCCTTCCTCATAGATAATTGTGATTATATTGTGGTAATAAATATTTTATTCTCATAACTTTGACTGATTTTATTAAAATTAATTACTAAGCATAAAAAATCTGTAGTCTTGCAATAGTCATATAGGAAAACACTAAACATTTGTATAATATCTTAGCATTAATCTAGTTATGTATTAGTAAACAAGAGGAACTCAGACATTACGTATAGGAATAGAATTAGGTACAAGTGCTTTGGGAATATGACAGCATCTACCAAACTTTACTATGCTCATCTAACTACATTCATGCCTGCCTTGTGACCCAGCAATTCTTCTTGATAGAGAAAATATCAGGGCATATACAGTACTCACATACATGCACACACACGTGCACATGTGTGCACACACACACACTCACACGCAAACACAAGATCTTCAAGGATAATCACCGTAGAATTACATTAGCCCATACCAGCCCTTAAATATAATTCATGAATTCATTAAGAGAGCAATGGATAAGTTGATTGTCATGTGATCATACAAGTACACCGTACTTTAATGAGAATAAGTTCCTGCTACTTTCAGGCCTTTGGATAATCATACAAGCATAGTGTTCTGAAAAATGAATCAGATACAAGTTATTATTTATTTATAATGTACAAAAAATATATTTGTGGCATAAAATAGGATAGCAATTACCTTTGGGCAAGGTGATGATGGAAATGGTGGTTCGGATGGGCACCTCTGTGTTATTGATAATTCTGGGTCTGGATCTCTTCACAAGGGTATGTTTCCTTTCTGAAAACCTTATCTATATTTTATGTATATGCCTATTTTAGAACTATTTAAAGAAAACTTTAAAGTAAGTGATTTGAATCAGATCATTATAAATGATTTGGTATTTGATTGTTACACTTGCTTCTATATTGCCCGCAAAGAGGTTGCTAAGACATAATTTAAATATGTGAAGGTAATGATTTCCGCTGCTCAATGGGACTGTAGCCTAACTATAGCTAACAGTAGCGAAGTACATATTTCTTTTTTTATTAATACATCTCAAGTAGATATAGCTCACAAAGAATAACTTCCATGACTACGTCATGTTCAGTAAGGTGAGTTTTTATACCTATAGAAATCCTCTTTTAAGAACCACCACTGGGAGTGAAAATATTTTTCATTTGGTATTAAAGTTTGCAAAGAACAATGACCTACTTTTATCTGATTCCAGTTTTGGATAAATTTTTTCCTCTTTTTGAAAGAAAGAAAATTGGTGAAGAATTTAAGTATGAAATAAGCTCTTTATTGGAGGAGTCTTTTGCTAAAGATTTATGATTGGATTGTTCTTTAAATTTTTAATTTTTTAATGTTATTGAAGATAAATTGTAATTATTTAATGGATTTTTGCAAATTTCAGTAATAATATCATAAATCTGAATACCCAATGATGAATACATCATATCTAGTTACAATAATAAGATCATGATGATTTGTCATTATACAGATTTTACTTCATTGACTAATATGTCTTAATTACCAACTATCAATTTACATCTAATAAGCACTGTTGCTTTTTAAAAAATTCATAGTATCACCTTTGTTATAAACATTATGAAGGACTATAGTGGAAAATATCATGAAAAAAATGACAGTTTATTATAATCTGAACCTTGTGCCACTTTCCATAGTATTTTCATATAAGTGAAAGCCCTACGTACTTTTGATTTGCTCACTATATATAATGTCTACCAACTAAGTGATACAGAAATTTATAAAATCATATTAAAGTGCTTTTCACTGAATATACTGTCATCTGGACTGTTTTAATTCCCTCAGTATAGAAGGCTGTCAACATCTGGACAAAATGCAGTTTTCTTCTTAATCATTCACGTATTACATACAGGCATTCCAGAACTGTATGACTTTTGTAAGGCAACTCATGCAAGTTATGCATTTTAAGGTCTCCATAAGATTAAAACTTGATTTACTTTCACAAGGAAGAATTCTTACCCCAGATAGAAACCAGTATATTCTTAACCAGTTCACTTGTTCCAAATATTTAAATTTGGCACTATTGAAAAGTGAAAATTCCACAGTAATTATATGACAATAGTAACTTAAAATTAATGTTGCTAGTTTAAAAATCTATGTGAACAATTGTGTTTTTATACAGTATTTGACTAAAAATGGGGTCTCAGTTATCTGAACTTCCAGGTAGCATCCCTTAGTCTCGTCTAAGTAATTGTAAAGTAGAAAGCCTTGCTAAAATGATTGGAGCATAGCAAAAACTGTCATATCACAATAATTTTGCAAGTTGTTAAGCCCTTTATGCTGCTTGCTTCCAAAAGGCAACTTTAGGCATAGGACATATCTGATGGTTTATTAATGATTTTGCCTTCATGTATTGAATTAGGTCATTGCAAAGTAGTACCTCTAAGTCCCCCTTTTAACTCAGTCTCTGCACCTATTAAAAATGACATTTCTCTGATCAGTAAGTGCCTATGTTCTATATTTTTCTCTCTAATTTAATAATGCCCCAATTACAAATTCTTAATGTTTCATAACTTTTTAAAAGAAATTAATATTCAGAACACACAATTAACCATTGCAAAGGATAATATAATATTAATATGTGAGAAGGAAAAATACCTATGTTTTTGAAATCTTTAGGTTTTAAACAGTACCGTGGGGAGAGTTCAGTGAAAATAACAGGAAATTAAATGTTTCTAAGGTTCTCAATGGAGAGATTACTAGGCTCCTTTAAACAGAAAAGTATGATTTAAAGGATAGCTTCGGTAAGTCAGTGCACAATCACACATTTCCCAGCTTCCTCAATAACAAGTGGTTGCAGATTAATGCACTGGTGTATTGAGCTTTTAATGAAATTGTTAATGCATGAGGGACTTACCTCAGTAACAGTGCGGCTTCCCAGAAGTAAAATCCAGAAACTAGTGTCCGAAAGTGTCTCACGTGGGCCATGATACGGAGCGATATTCACGAACCTGGAAAGAGTCTTATCCGAGGCATGAGGGACCAGAAAAGCAGAAATGAAAATGTGCCATCTAACCCTTAGGGCTGGCGGAGACAACCGCTTGGAAGGTTTCAGCACCTCAGACAGCTCCCGCAGCGTTCTCTCTTTGGAACACTTGATGTTTTCCTGGACCCCTCCTCTGAGCCCTGAGAAGAGGGATTCACAGGGCTGCAAACATGCAAGTGATTTCACAGTGAAGCCATAGAAGGAAGTGAGATCGATACGATGCGTCAGGAGTGCCTAGGTCCTGAGCAACAGTTCCCCCAAGCTTTTTCAGTAAGAAAAGACTCGGCTTTTCTTGGCTCTGACTCACTGGTCGAGGAAGAACAGCAGTCAAAATTGGAAATGCTGCTCCATCGAGTCCAAGCGCCGGAATCTCGGCTCTCCACCTTTGCAAAAAACCCACGGAGCGCGGCAAAGACAGGCGGGGGCGGGGCCAGAGGACTTGTCCTTCCCGCCAATCACAGCTGCACAGCGGGACAGAGTGACAGGCCACTTTCACGCATGGAAGTGTTCAGCCTTTCGCCACTTAAAACAGGAAGGGACAGTGTAGAATTGGTGCAGAGCCTACTAAGATCCTGGAGGGAGGGGAGCAGAAATCCTCCCAGCTGAAAAGGGGATATTCAGCGGTTTCCAGGATTAGGAGGAAGAACTATGTGGGGATGCTCCCTCTCTCACGGGGAATGCACAGTTTAGTAAAGAAAGCTATGCCCACATGCCGGAGTGAACCCACATCCTTGAAAAGGGCTTGGAAAGCTGGGTATGCGTCGCACATACAGAGCAGAATCAGTTTCTTCTAGAAGCATCTCATGAGCATGGCCAGCTTGCAGTCAGTTAATTGACTTCAGTGCTAAAGAGACCTCTGAAAAGACTAAGGGATGAAGTCTCCTGCTAGAGACATCATTTAGACCGCTCCCGCCAACCCCAGATTTCCAAGGTTCACTGTGATTTTAAGGGAGGAACTTGCATATAGTACTAATTGGTTTATCTTCTCTTTCATCATTCCAGAGCTCAGTCCCTCTGTTTCCTCTGTATTCCATTCTTGTTCCTTATTTCTTCTTCCCTTTCAACTAGTACTAGTGTGTGTGTGCGTGTGTGTGTAATAGAAAAATATTTATTTGCGGTTGGCCAGTATCAAAATGTTTATTTCTTCTGTTTCTTTTTTTCAACAATCTATTGGGAATTTATTCTGAAAGCTCTACTTTGAACTCTTTACTTCTTCAACAATGAAGCTGCATATTAAGAATGTATTCGTAACCTGCCTCACAATATTTTTCATAGTTGAATTCAAAGTGTAATTCACAATTTAGGTACCTTTGCAATATTCCATCTAATCGGGCCAGTGCAAAGCACCACGTGAAAAGCTGCTAAGAGAAGTTGGACTCCATATTCTCCTCCTTTTTGCTCTTATTTAGTAGATCACATTATTCTCACAAATAATAGTTTTCTGAATCTATTTTTCTGTATTTTAGAATAGATTTTCATGGGACTGTTTTTGGTATTTAAATCATAAGCAAGCAGAGGACTCACATGTTCATACCATCCTCTTTTATACCTATGTATGCAAATGTAATCATTTGTACATGTGTGTACGTGTACATGTATATATATATGCATGGGCATGCTCATGCTATGTTTGCAGGTTATAAGATGACCTGTAGAGACTCAATCCTGTCACGTCACCTTATGAGTTCAAGATCACACTTGGCCATGTAGCCTGGCAGCAAATGCCTTTACCTGCTGAGGCATCTCGTTGTCTCTGAGAAGATACCATTTTCAATGACCTCAATAATGCTTTAATGAATGTGTTGAAAGCTTACATGACACAAAAGCTATTCAGTTGGTTATTTTTTTGTTAACAATCACAGCTTTGAAAACACACATAATGAGATATCTGCATTATGATTTTTCTTAATTTAGCTATTATAAAAGAAAACAATTCTTCAAACCCTAACGTAGTTCATCACTGAGATTGATGTAAACTCATGAACCATGGAAGAAAGTTGCTTACTTGCTTTCTTTCTCATACTACCTAGACCACATCCCCAGAGGTGGTACTGCCAGCCACAGAGGTCTCAGCTCTCACACATCAATCATTAATAAAGAAAATGTCTCCCTAACTTGCACCAGATCATTCTCCTGGAGGCAACTCCTAAAATGAGATAACCAATATGTTTAGGTTTGTGTCAACTAGACAAAAGGCAATCAGTGCAATACTTATAGAATTAATGATAGTCAATTTTATTTGTAATTAGGGGTTAAAACTCAAGTCATGGAGTGCAATATTAGAGTGATCTGCCTGGCTTCTGGGTCTGAGCTCTACAGTGCCCTGCTGCATTTCTGAAAATTTCCTTGAAAAGAAGATCTATTACTTGGAAGAGCCAAACATTCTAGACTCATGAAGCATATATTCCCAAACATGGAAAATGAAGAAGAGAATGGTTTCAACTGTTAATTAAACAAGTGAGATGAACTTTTTGCATCCTGAAAGATGTTCAAGATGACTATCCTAGCAGTTTGGTATAATTATTTTTAGAATGGTTGTTTTGTTTGTCAACTGACAGTGGTTCCCTTCTCATTACACCTCACATTCATGACTTCATTATAAGCATTAGCATTAGTATATTTTATTATTAAATTCATGTATATATATGCACACATATAAATATGTAGATAAAACCTAATGCACACATTTAGTTTTCTTGTGTGTACTCTTCTTTTTAGTTTATAATATAATTGCATGGTTTCCCTTTTCCTTTTCCTCATTCCAAACCCTCCTTTGCTCTGTAGTCAATCCAGGAATGCCGAGAGTGGGAGAAATTATCTCCCCTGGGAAAAGGACACAAATTGGTTATTGAATACCAAATGGTCAGCCCCGAAAACATACATACAGTTAATATACATATAGAGCAGATTGTACTTACATATTTACTTTGTACATATGTAACAACAATTTAAAATAAACAAGTTCACATAAATTCTTAAACCCTGAAAGACATTTGACTACAAAGGAACTGGACTAGGTCCTAGATCTTAAAGTCAAGAATATGACTTAAGAGAAAAAAGGGGCTTTATCCTGACACCCTGCAGGGGCTTGGCAGCTCACCTGCTCCTGTCCCATCAACACTATTTTGCAGAAACTAGATTTGCTTTGCTTGTTTACTCCTACAGTCAAACTGAAGGTTAATAAAGAAATAACAAACATCCAAAGAGATCAGTCTGTGCAAACAGACCTCATGCTAGCAAAATACATTTGTTTTTTGAAATAGTATTTGAAAAATAATACAAACTCAAAAAAAAGCTGAGTGCATTGCAATTCTACATGCCTTCTCAATTTATAAGTGCTGAATTGTCAAATAATTACTTTGGAAGGCAAATTAGAGGCCAGCTTAATAATAAACTCAAGTCAATTTAGTGATAGAAAAGACACAATAGAAGAAACCTTTCATAGCACAGCAATTCAACTTCTAAAAGATAAACGAGCAACCGGAAACTTAAGAGTAGATGAAATAAAACAATGAAATTAGACTGGGATAAGAAAGAAATGACAGAAGTTTGAGAAGTAGGAAGTATATAATATATGATAAAAATAACTGAGTGAGTTGCAGAATTAAAATTACTAAAGTGATGTGTCTTACTAGGTCATAGGAAGTGTTGAAGTAAAAATATATATAATCAAATCCTCCTATAATTAACAGGTTTACAAATAATAATGTTAAACTTTCTTCCAGATATTTTAATTCAATAATCTGGAAAATAAACATTAGGTAAAAGAATTTAGCAACTCATCATAGGAGAAAGGTAGTTTATTGCCAAGTAGATATTTTTATTAAAGAGACAGGTATTCAATATAATGAAAGCTGGAGCCAGGTGGTGGTGTGCACGCCTTTAATCTCAGTACTTGGGAGGCAGAGACAGGTGGATCTCTGTGAGTTTGAGGGCAGCCAGATCTACAAAGTGAGTTCCAGGACAGTCAGGAAACCCTGTATTTTAAAAAAAGGAAAAAAAGAAAGAAAAAGATAAAAGAAAAGGAAGGGAAGGGAAGGGAAGGAAGGAAAGAAGAAAGAAAGAAAGAAAGAAAGAAAGAAAGAAAGAAAGAAAGAAAGAAAAAAAGAAAGAAAGAAAGAAAGAGCAAACTCTGACATGGTGTATGCCTGGACTCCAAGAAACTGAAAGACAGAGGAAAAAGAAAGAGAAACAAACTTTGTCTATGGAGACCTAGTCCACCCGATCTGAATACTGACATACTGTATTAAATAAAAAAGAAGAAAAAATTTAAAAAATGAATCTACAGTATAAGTTATCAAAATGTAAGATATTAAACATAGGATTATTCAGTTTGGTAAGCACATAAAAATTTAAAATTCCAAATGAACTAGACAAATGCAATTTTGCATGCAATAAATACTAATTACAGAATAGAATATTATGCCTAAATTAAAATTCTAAGCATTTCAATCAAATGTGTTAATTTATTATTAATATTGCTGTGTCTTATAGTTTGTAGGAAAGATGTAAGGCATAGGAAATAATGAAAAAATCCTTTGTCCATTTTAAAATAAAGTAAAATAAAATATCATCAAAGAATGAGCATATTCTCAGTGTTTTTACTAATTTCAAAGAAAGATGGTTTTATAGCAAATATAAAGTAGAACAATTTTACACTGGAGAGATGAGAGTAAAGAATACACTCAAGTGAAATGAACAATATGCCTTAATACCTTATTAATATGTTTAATATTAAGATCACATTTGTGTACTTGTAAAATAAGATTATATATTGGTATAAATGTAACTTAAAATTTTATGTGTTGACAACAATTTTCAGTGTTTGGAAATTTTATCACCTATGTTTTCCAAATGGCCACTTATAATTGCAACTTAATTTTATTGCTATTGGGCAAATTTTCTTCTCAGGTATTAAGAGAGATTCATGATTATTTTCTTCCAGTTATGGAAGAAAAGTAGAAATCAACCATTCAAGGAAGGGTTGTGCAGTACAGAATTTTCTCAGAGGTTTTGACCCTCATGTTTATTGGTGTCTGAAAAGCTTAACACACTCTGTGCAATGGAAAACAGGAAATAATTATGATATAATTCTTGAGGCTGGAAATCTATTTTATTTTCTTATGTTGCTATTAGAAATTTTCTTTTCTTTAGTTTTTTGTTTGTTTATTTGTTTTGTTTTGATTTTTTCGAGACAAGATTTCTTTGCCTGTAGCTTTGATGCCTGTCCTGGAACTAGCTCTTGTAGACCAACCTGGATTCGAACTCACAGAGATCTGCTTGCCTCTGCCTCCCAAGTGCTGGGATTAAAAACATGAACCACCACCACCCTGCTGCTATTAGAAAGTTTCAACATTTGTAAATTTTGACTTGTTTCCTCAAAATTGAAACATTTCTTCTAGGTGGGAGGTTCATTAAGACTCAGAAAGTAAAGAGAAAGCTTCAAAAATACAGGCGCTCCTAAAGCTTACAAGGTTCATGATATTCCTTTGCAAAGAATATATAGAGAGGCAATAACAGATATTGGCATGAAAAGATTCCAACTTTCAATAAAGTGCACAAAATATTCACTTTAGTAAAAATTTCCAAAAATAGCTATTTAATTGCTTTGTTGAAAGATAGTATATAAAATCCCCAAATCTTTACTCATTACAACCCAGGTGGTTTCAGTAGTGTGTGCTGGCTCTGGCCACTGTACACTTCCCAGAAAGGATAGAATGCTTGATGATAAGCTGCTCACTTTTAGGGAGGTGGAGAATTTAAAATAAGGCTCTCTTTTGTTTGATATAAGTATATAATTCGTTGTGACAATAAAGATTTGTGCACATAGAAAAGGAGGAGGAGGAGGAGGAAGAGGAGGAGGAGGAGGAGGAGGAGGAGAAAAAAAAGACAAAATGAAGGAGGAAAGAAGAGTAGAGGAGGAAAAACAAGAGGAAGAAGTGGAGGATGAGAAGAAGAAAATGATGATGGCAACCATGACAAAGACAATTAAGACAGTGAAGGCAACTACTGCAATGTCTACGAAAACAACAACTGCTACCTCAAACCTGCAAGTATCCTACTCATACAGGGAGCTCCAAGGATTCAGTTTTTCTGAATTCTCACTCATGATGGGCTGGTCTTTCTCTTAATTCAAAGATATTCATACTTTCTAGATATCCGTGCTCTTGAAGGAAACTCCAATGAACTCATTGGTTCACTCAACTAGACTTGGTGGAATCATTTCCGTGTTCTGTCAGTGTTCTGTATGGGTAAAGAGGCATTGCTTCATATTTCTCCAGGGAAAGTCACACAATGTGACTAAATCTCATTCTGTGTAAATACATAAGACAATGGAAAATTGGCAATAGTTTAAAGATTCTAATTATTCAAGTAGAGCATTTTTATTCTTGTAGGTAAAACATGGAGTTACATGATGGAGGAAGGTCATTGGTTTAAAAAAATAAAGAAACTGCTTGGCTGGCCCTCATAGCTTAGAACATAGGTGGGTGGAGTAAACAGAACAGAATTCTGGGAGGAAGAGGAAGGGAGGTAAGACACCTCAGACAGAGACACCATGCTCTCCTCGCCCAGGCAGACACACACGATGAAGCTACGACCCAGGATGGATGTAGGCTAGAAGCTCCCTACATCAGATTATTAGAAATGGGCTAGTCCAGGTGCGAGAGTTAGCCTAGAAGATTCTAGATAGAAATGGGCCAAGCAGTGTTTAAATGAATACAATTTGTGTGTAATTATTTCGGGCATAAGCTAGCAGGCGGCCGGGGTGCTGGGGATGCAGCCCCGCCCCTCATATTACTATAGTTACATAATATACTTTTCCTACATTTAAATTATATTAAAATATTTTATAATTAGCCTTTGTAACACCAATTTAAAACAGATACTCTTACTTAAAGATGCGATGAAAATACCATTTAAGTATGTTTCACAACTTTCCATGAAATACCTTTTTAATGTTTAAAATATTTTTTGTGAATTTTATGCAGGTGTATGGTATTAAACCATTTAACCCCTCCTGCTTATGACTCTTCCTGTGTCACCCACTGATTCTCAATTTTATGATGCTTTTCTTCCATTGTTATTGTATCTATATAAATACAATCTGCTGTGTTTGTTTAACTAAATTTTCCCTCTTATGACATTATGCATCATTGATCCTTGTATGTTTTAATATATTTTCTTCTAGATAAAATATGCAATGCCTTTCCTGAAAAGTATTTTTTGGTCAGATATTATAGTAACTTTTAATTTTTTTATGTTTCGCAATAGAATTTTTCTATGCTTTTCTTTTTTAGTGTTCTATTTCTTATTCTCCCCTACTGCATGTGTGTGTTTGTGTATGTGTGTTTGTGTGTGTGTGTCTGTGTGTGTGTGTGTGTGTGTGTGTGTGTGCGAGCATATGCTACAACATGCCTGTGGAGATTCAAGAGCAATTTTCTAGAGTTCTTTTCATCTACCTTGCTGGAGACAGGGTCTTTCTTGTTTTTGCCATTCTCTTGAATATTTGGCCAGCTGGACCATGAACGTCTGGGAAATACTTCTGTTTCCACTTCCCATCTTTCTGTAGGAGGGTTGGGAATATAGATGAACCTCACAGCTGAATTAGAGAACAAACCAAAAGCAAAAATGAACAAACAAATGTAAAAACCTAACTTCACCTACACTTAATTTGTCCCTCTCATGAAACATCCAGCCATTGTGTTTTCGGACATTTTATTATACACTAGAAGCTAAAAGGTAAACTAATGATTATTTTAAGCTTTGATTATTTTTCTACCTCCAAAATGTTTATATCCACTCACAATTGCTCTACAGGGGGGCCTATAGAAAAATCATTTTAGAAATCTTGAAGATACAGATTTCAGAACTAACCCATCTGAATTTGAATGCTTATCCTTCCCTTTATTTGAAATTTAAGAAATCATGCCATCTACAGTTCAGTTTCTTCATCTTAAAAAGAAAATCTCTGACAAAGACAAGAAATTTACTCAATTTACATGTTATGTTATTTTGAAGCAGGATTAATAAAATCTCAAAAACCAGTTATTAAGGTTCAACCTGAAGACCAGAAAAGCAAAACAGCCAGCCACTGACTCTTACCTTGACCTCAGTCTGAAAATGGTGATCCTGTCTCCAGGAATCTCAGAATGAGAGTGTGACTGAGAGCTGTCTCCTCCTGTTTTATAATCCTCTCTAGTTCTGGGTTTAAGGGCATGCACCACTAACACCTGGTTTCTATGACAATCTAGTATTGCTACTGGGATTAAAAGTGTGTATCATTGCTGCCTGGTCTATAAGACTGGCCAGTGTGACTGTTTTACTTTTCTGATCTTCAGGCGAGCTTTATTTATTAAAATACAAATGAAATGAAACTACATTATGTAGATATTTAATCCATTAGATACATTATTTTGATGCTTAATTTATTAATTAATTATATCATAGCAATAGGTTATTTCTTTATATCAGTTTTATAAAATGATGGTCTTGATCACATCTGACTTTTCATTTGTGTCTGGGGATGGAACTCAAACTATTAAGCTTATGTGTTGTTTTTACTTGCTCGACCATCTCCATGGGTCCTGTTATTTATCATTTAAAAGATGCTTGTTAATATGTCAATTAACAACTGCTATGGTATCAAACCTTCAAATGATTCTCAAACTGTTTTATCTCAAGGATAATATAACTACTTAAACAACTTCAATGCATGCTATTGTATGTGACCATATTTTATAAAATGATACCAATTTCATTTTGGCATGTTCAATAGGCATGTAGTTCTGAACAGCAATTGCTTTTATCTAAAGTATGAACATGTTGCAGTGTAAACAATAACAATTTGTTATTGTAAATAAAGAAGGTGAATTCTAAATCATTGTGATACAGCACATGTATCTACTTATTCAATGGTTTAGAATACCTTTCTCTAGACTGTATATCACAGAATTTATCAAAGATATTAGAGATTTTTTTTTTCGGTTTTTCGAGACAGGGTTTCTCTGTGGTTTTGGAGCCTATCCTGGAACTAGCTTTTGTAGACCAGGCTGGTCTCGAACTCACAGAGATCCGCCTGTCTCTGTCTCCCGAGTGCTGGGATTAAAGGCGTGCGCCACCACCACCCGGCTGATATTAGAGATTTTAATTTATACTTTTTTCTTCTGCCTAGGCCAGAGATTCACTTTTTAAAAACAGTATACTTACTTGTGGTAGCACACATGTGACTGAGTTTTCCTCTGGAGTCAATTCTCACTTATAAATCATTTGAATGCAAGCTTGCCTGCTCAGTCTGCATCCTTGAGAACTGTGAGAAAATTCTGATTAAGCCCATAAGAAAGAGCATTTTTACCTAGATGAAAGAGCATATTATTTACTAAGATTTGGACTGGTGTGTGGTGCATCCAGTTAGAGCTAGTAGCTGCTTGCTGCTATCTGAATTCTTGTGAGAGATAATGCACCTGCTTGTGCTTCCTCCCAAGGAGAGTGCAGGGAGGCAGTTAGCTGACTGCATTGGTCTTTGTTCTGCCTTCTCCCTTTAATCTGCATAAAAGCAAGTTATGAAATAATTTCGGGACTGGTGGTATTTACCTTCAGTTTTCCGGTCTTTCCTGTGTTTTCTGTCTCTATTTCTCTTAATCTTCTATTTTCTTTAACCTTGCATCTTCTCCCAGATAGCCCCTGCTCATTCCGGCCAGAGTGAGGTTCCAACACTTTCTAAGTGTATATTATAGGCTTCAAACTTATTGGAGGACTTACCAGAGGATATAAGATAAATAAATGCCAGGTGAGAATGAATAATTGTGAAGGTTCAGTAACGTTTACTGGCTTACCTTTTGCCATCAGTTGCAAGTTCTACTTAGGATGATTGATTTGCCTGCACACAGTAATGATAAAGGTGATAAATGGCCTGTGTATTAATTCAGCCTGTTTTGATAACAAGGGGTATTTTTCATATTTAACATAAACCACTGGTCCAGATGTTCCTGAACGGGCTGCAAAGCACATCTCTCAGGATCCTGATTCTTCACTGCAGAAACAGGTAAATCACAATGGCAGCTAGAAATTTACAATCACATGCCCTTCAATGGAAGAATGGATGAAGAAAGTATGGAATATATACATATTAGAGTACTGCTCAGCAGTAAAAAACAAGGACTTCTTGAATTTTGCATACAAATGGATGGAAATAGAAAACACTATCCTGAGTGAGGTAAGCCAGACCCAAAAAGAGGAACATGGGATGTACTCACTCATATTTGGTTTCTAGCCATAAATAAAGGACATTGAGCTTATAATTCGCAATCCTAGAGAAGCTAAATAAGAAGGTGAATCCAAAGACAAACATATAGGCTACCTCCTGAATATTAACCTTCATCAGGCGATGAAAGGAGACAGAGACAGAGACCCACATTGGAGTACCGGACTGAAATCTCAAGGTCCAAATCAAGAGCAGAAGGAGGGGGAGCACGAGCAAGGAACTCAGGACCGCTAGGGGTGCACCCACACACTGAGACAATGGGGATGTTCTATCGGGAACTCACCAAGGCCAGCTGGCCCGGGTCTGAAAAATCATGGGATAAAACTGGACTCTCTGAACATAGCGGACAATGAGGACTACTGAGAACTCAAGAGCAATGGCAATGGGTTTTTGATCCTACTGCATGTACTGGCTTTGTGGGAGCCTAGGCAGTTTGGATGCTCACCTTACTAAACCTGGATGGAGGTGGGTGGTCCTTGGACTTCCCACAGGGCAGGGAACCCTGATTGCTCTTTGGGATGACGAGGGGAGGGGGAGGGAAATGGGAGGCGGTGGCGGGGAGTAGGCAGAAATCTTTAATAAATAAATAAATAAAAACAAAAATAAGGGTTAAAGTTTAATTGTTCCCAGAGTATTATTATAAGTAGTATTCTGAATGCTTTTGAGAAATAATCAAAGTATTTTTAGACAATCTGAAAAATATTAAGAAATATGAAAAAAACTAACCACATTTTCATGGTTCTATTTATAGGAAATATGCAGAATAGAATAACTTATGGAAGCAAATAGTAACCTAGAATATATAATTCCATTTTCTGCTTATTGTGGGGGCTAATGAAGAAAAAAATGTTAGAAGCATCAATATTTTAAGAGGATATTTTACATTATTTATTTGTGCCTAGAAGTAACACTATGAAAATGATATTTATTTTCTGAGATATCTGGGCTTTTAGTAGTACTTTAAGAACCATCAGCAGATTTGTAGGACTGCCTGCTCTTGCTTGAGTTCAACTTCCAATACTGGTGTTTGCTTTCCTGTTAGCTTGTTCAAAATAGTGTTTTTGCTGAGCTTCAATGTTATATCTGTAAAATTATTCACTTATTTTATATTCATTTTCATGTATTTCCTATACTTCTCATTTCCATTAAAATTTTGTCTCTGTAGAATTACTTACATTTTCATTACTATAAACTTTTATCTTTCAATTTATCCATGAAAAGGAACAACAATGAAAACGTTTTGTCATTGATGCAATTTTTAAAATAACAGCTTTACTAAGAAATAAGATATATTTTGTACCATTAGTTACTCTTTGGTATATTCAATTCAGCAGCTCTCAAGTATTTCCATATAATTTTGCTAGTGAAGATGGAGCATTTAAACTCTTTAACAATGAGCCTCACACTCTCTGACACTCATTTTAATTCCCTTCTAGCTCTGGCCTCTGACAAGACCTAAGCTATTTTTGCTTCCATAAATTGGTCTATTCTGCATATTTCCTATAAATAGAACAATGAAAATGTGGTCAGTTTCTTTCATATATCTTAATATTTTTTCCGATTGTGAGGAAATACTTTGATTATTTTTCAAATGGTATGCAATAAAACATTTATGGGTCGTGTGTGTGTGTGTGTGTGTGTGTGCGCGCGCGCGTGTACGTGTGTGCCAAGGCAAGTATATATGCTTGTGCAGATGCTTTTGCATTTCAGATTTACATTGCTTTTTGGGACTGGATCATGGGTTCATGAATTAGGCTTGGCTGGCTGACCAGTCATCACCACTTGGATCTTGTCTTTACCTACCCAGCACTGGAATTGCAAGGGGACACAACTTTAGACACTTTATATTTATGAGTGCTGATGATTGAACTCAAGTCTTTATCTATCTCACTTTCTGTCTATCCAATCTATGTCTCAGACACACACACACACACACACACACACACACACACACACACACACACCACACCACACACTTGGGGCTTTCTGTCCTTTCTGTCCAGTCAGTCTACATGTCAGATTCAGAAAGAGAGCAAGGTTGGGAATAATAGAGAAAGGCACATTAACCTTAAGCCTCCATACCCCACACAAATATGTGTAAGTGCACCTACATACATGTGTACACATATAAGCATAAACACATACATAATTAAGGTTTGAAATGGTCATTAGTGTCATACAGTTAAATTTCCACCTAATACTATGAGTTAGTTTGTTTCATTTGTTCTTTGTTCCTGTCTTTGTCTTCTTTTGTATTTTAACTTTCAGAGATTTTCATAAAAAAATTTATTTGATTCAATCCTTTTCAAATTTGAAAAAAATTGGTTATATTTATTTATTTTTATGTTTATACTTTTCCATGTCTGCTTGAGAGTTGACACTGATATTTACAGTGAATCATATTCCACTTCAAATGATAGTATTCCTATTTATGGACCATTCTAATGTCTCAGAATGATAATGTATTCCAATTTCTTTCTCCTATCGCTTATATAATTTGTTTTAAATTTACTTTTATATAATTATGTTTAAGCCTATATTTATATTATTTACTTAATTAGGATGAATTAAGAATAGTAATACTAAACTTTCTATTTTGCCCTAATTTACTCTGATGCTCTTCCAATATTAATATCATAAAATATAAAACAAAGTGCCCTTTGTCGCGTTTCTTTTGAAAGCTCTTCTTTCAAGGTAGCTCCCCACAGGCAATCTTTCTTTCTGTCACTTGAGAAATCTGTTTTCAGCTACATTTGAAGTGAAGTTTCTTGAGAAGTGAAGAATTTGGATGTTTAACTTCTTTCTCTCAACACCTTAATGTTTCATTGTACTCTATCACACATGGATTCTGAGATGTATTTTTTGTTTTGCTCCTATGTACTATGCTTTAACTATGACTCCTTTCAGGATGTTTTTCTTTGTTTTTGATTTTCTGCATTTGAATATTATGTGCCTGGGTATAATTGTTTTGGCATTTGTACTGTTTGGTGTTCTCTGAGCTTCCTGGATCTGTTGTTTAGTGACTGATATTGATTTTGGAAAATCCAGGTCATTATTCTTTCAAATATTTCTACCATGTTTTAACTCCCTTAATCCCATTGCTCAAAAGTCAGAAAGAGGAAGATGATGGTACATTCAAGGCTAGCTTGGTATATGTAGTGAGTTCTAGATCAGTCAGTAAAACATAGTTAGACTTTGTCTCAAAATAAAAATAATAATAATAAAAAATAAAAA
>NW_004949126.1:308942-311666 GCF_000317375.1 Microtus ochrogaster | reverse complement strand
CTAGAGGGGCTCGCAGGTGTCCAGGGAGATGTCCTCAGCTAGTACCTTGGGCAACTGAGGAGAGGGAACCTGAAATGGCCCTATCCTATAGCCATACTGATGAATATCTTGTATATCACCTTAGAACCTTCATCTGGTGATGGATCGAGATAGAGATAGAGACCCAAATAGGAGCACCGGACTGAGCTCTTAAGATCCAAACGTGGATAGTAATCTTCTAATACATGAGCTTTGTATGAACAATTCATACCAAAAGGATAGCAGTTAGACTCTGGTAAAATCCCATCGTGTTTAGACTTGGCTAGGTATCGGTACTGAGGACAGGGAGCATGTTATGGATTGTAGAAAATAGTCTCTTTTCCCCTTGCCTCTTATAAATATGGGGGACTTTGCTCCACTCATCACTGTGGCGACTTGTTAGTGCTCCAGGAGCTAAACACATGGGAAGGACTCAAATGACCGAGTTTCCCTGTGCTGGTTAAGCTCTCAGACTTGTCCACGTCTGTCTATTCTCTGGCAATTTCTCCTAAATCTTTCCAACCAGGTGATGCATCCCATTGCAGATTCCATTGACGAGTCCCTTTGTCTTTCATTTCCAAGCTCTCTCTCCAATCTTGATGTGTGACTGATCTGCTTGTCAGATTTGGGGTGCACTGTGCTCTGACCTGCTTTGTTGTTTTTCAGTGTGTTCAGTGTTCCAGTTGCTGCTGGAACAAAATGGTGGTTTCCAAACCATATATTGCTTTATGCAACCTGGAAGCTACTAATTACTCTATTTATTGGGAACTCATTTATTATTTAAGGTATTTTAAAACAGTAAGGTAATAATAGACATTTTGGCTATCTTTGGGGATTTTTGTTGTAAAATTTCTGCTTAAACTATATTAATTTTAAACTTTAAGCATGTTTTAAGGCATTTATAGAAGAAAAAGTGGTCCATGCTTATGGATCAGTGAAAATAAAAAATTATTCTAGAGTTAATTTGTGTACATTAATGATAAATCAGTTTCGTCTTCAAAGTTCTTCAAAATTACTTAGCTAACTTTCTTTAGACATTTGCAATTGTGCTTTTCTCTGTCCATGATATTTAACAATCTGCAAGGATAATTCCTCCCCTTTCTACTCATTGGGCTTAAACCATCCTGATAGCAGCTATTCTTGGGCTTCATCTACAAAGTGCACACTTTCTTCTACTTTCTATCAGATCATTCATTCACTTAGCTCCTGAGTAATGACCCATGTTGACTTATTTTCTGCCCCACTTCTAAGCTCCATGAGCTAGGTTCCTCCCCCTCTTTGTAAGCTAAGTGCCCCTTTGCATTTTCTGTTGCTTATAATATCAGAGCATATGTATTACCAATTAATACATTTAATACAAATGTATTAAAATAATACCTGAATTCAAATGGAAAGATTTTCAACTAACTTAAGATAAAGTCATCAGTATTTCTAGGTAGGACCATGGATCTAGATACAGCTCAGTGGCAAAATGTTTGTTTGCTTAATTTACATTTAGCCTTGGGGCTAATTTCAAATGCTTCAAATAGTAACAATAATAATATTTAAGACTGGTGATATAGCTAGTTGGTAGAGTGTCTTCCTTGCATATATCTATGTCTATCTATCTATCTATCTATCTATCTATCTATCTATCTATCTATCTATTGCTTATTATTTATCTATATATAATATATATATGGATATTGGAAATAATTTATGGTTGATATTAATTTTACTTGCAATTCCTGAATATGAGAGAGACAGAGGCAGAGAGAAAGAGGTGAGAGCATTTTCTATGATATACATTTGAGAACATAGAGCAGAGGTAACGTTGTGCTGATTGATGGAGATAAGCCCAGTGATTTGGCAGCAGTCCTGGCACAGTCAGTGGGGTCCTCAACATTGGTAATAAATAATAATTGATGCAGACATTATCACCAAGGTTAGCCTTAGGGACAGACATTGAATCTGTGGCAGCTGCAGTTATGTTTCCAGTGGGTGTTGGTAGCCTAGTTGACATTTCTGAGAAGCAATATACTGAGATATTCAGTAAACAAAAGAAGACAGAAATGTCCTAAAATATCCTGCTGTAACCATGGAGACAGCTAACTCTGGGGTCCATCAGGCAAGATACTTTCACAGTCCACTCAGTATCTTCTATTAAGAAATGGAAGGTGGCTTGATTTCCTGAAAAATGAATAGTTATATGTTGAGTTATAAGAAATAAACATATTCTTACAAATTAGTCTTATATATATGTCATTTAAGGAATAACTTAAGAAGGGCTGTAGATAGCACAGTAACATGTCCTGAATTTTCAATGGTACCCAAGCTCTATTCCCAGCACCCATATCAGACAGCTCATAACTTCTGCATCTCAGTTCAAGGGCATCTGTAGCCTCCAGCCTCCAAGAAGACCAACACAAAAACACATGCACACTCAGCACTCAGGCATGTACACACACACACATACTTAAAAGTAAATTATTTTAAAAAGAAGAGAAACTGTGAAATAATATCAAAACCAAAATGACCCCAAAAGATTTTCTGTGCCCATGAAAATACAAATATCTAAACCAAGTATTTCCCAGGTTGAGAATACAGAAAAAACATCTTTGTCTAGGGCACCTAAGTTCTTTCTCCCCTTATTTATTTTTTAAGACAATTTTTTATTTTGCATACTAATACCAGTTTCCCTTCCCTCCACTCCCTTTGGTATTCCCC
>NW_004949126.1:276038-308153 GCF_000317375.1 Microtus ochrogaster | reverse complement strand
CCATATTTTTAAATATTCTCATGGGCTACATAATTTCCCCTCTATATAAAGTATATTCACATACCTATTTGGATCTTAGACATTTTATAATATAATGTAAAATGTAAAGCAATTATGATTCATTTATGGCTAACTGAATGTTGGCAATGTCTCACCAGGGCTGCCAGTGTTTATTCATGTTCCCTGCTCTATTTTATCAAGAGAAAGGTTCCATCTTAAAAACAGACTTTTACAAGTCCTGAGAAAGTCAGCCTTGGGCATTGCTTTGTTTTATTTTTTTCTTGATGTTGTGTAGATGCCTTGGTGAATGGCAATGGGAAGGCTTCTTATATGCCTTTTCCTGATTTAGAGCATAGGGAAGTGATGTGGGATTCCTATCTGTATGCTGTGATTACCATTAAAACATAAAGAAACTGCCTTGGCCTGTTGATAGGACAGAACTTAGCTAGGCAGAAAAAACTAAACTGAATGCTGGGAGAAAGAGAGGTGGAGTCAGGAGATGCCATGGAGCGACTGCCAGAGACAGATGCTCTGAAACTTTGCCGGTAAGCCGCAGCCACACTGCAATACATAAATAAATGGAGATGGGTTAAATTAATATGTAAGAGTTAGCCAATAAGAAGCTAGAGTTAATTAGCCAAGCAGTGATTGAATTAATACAGTTTCTGTGTGGTTATTTCAGGGCTGAGGGGCCAGGAACTAACTAATGGTCTTCCCACAATAGTGAAGACACTTTACTTCACAATCTCTTTAAGGTAGTTAGTATGACCTACTGCTTCAGTCTACAGACAACTGCTGGTACAGTGGCCAATGTGTACATTCACTTTTGAGACCTAGAATCCCAGGCATAGTTTTAATTTTTCATCTGCTCACACACCATGGATCTACATTGTATTCAAATAGATATTTATCCTCAGAATACTTAGCAGCTGAAAAAAACCTTAAAGTAGCTTTAAATAAAATTACAATTTTAGATTTAAAATCAGATTTGACATTAAACAGTGACCTTTGAGAGGAAATTCAATTCATAAAAATTTCAAGAGCATTTGTGAAATTAAATATCAAATTTGATGGTTGGTGGTTTTAGTCATTTTATTTTAACTGTTCTAAGAGTGTGTACACATCTGTGTCTGTGTCTTTGTGTGTGTTTAACTACACCATAGTTATTGCATTCTCTTCTACCTATGATATTATAAATTTAATATTTCATAAAACTGTATCTAGATATACATTTTACTTAACTAGAAAATGACAATATCTATAAACCTATAAAGAATGATACATAGAATACTATTTATCATTTATAAGATTTTGTAAATAATTGATTGCTTGCTTTCTTGCTTTCAATTACATTCATATTAAAATATAAATTTTTAACCTTCTTTGTCTTTTTTCTATGGTATAGGAAATTAATATGTAAAGTTTCATAAAAATTAGGACAAGTGTAGTAACAGTATTGTAAGAACAATATCATATATACATCAAATAAAATGTGTGAATTAATATTTAAATGTATTACCATTTATTTAATAATAATACAACATCACAACATAAATTTAAATGTAATTTCATGTAACATTTTGGAATTGTTAGACATGGAGACTATGTTATATTGTCAACCACAAGTACACCCACTCCTTAACAATGTAAATAAAGTGTTACACCTCTCTCTTCAGCCAATAAAAAGGGGTGGGCCAGAGAGATCTACATAATACAAACTGGCAGATACAGTCATTAGGACTTGACCCTGGGAGTAAGAAGCTGGAAGAAACTATAGTTTATTAAGATTATAAGAATATTTAACTTCCGAATTTTCAGAGCATCTATCCAACCCTTGAATTAAAATGAATAGTGAATGGAAGCAAGAGCCCCTTCCTCATGGTCCCTTGCTTATAAAAGTCTGTCATCACCATGGACATTGAGATCAATTTAGCTCTGAAATATTTCATATAAACAGAGGACTTTAGTTGTATTTGGCCCCTCAAAAGACTTAAGTGTTGAAGACTTGGTTTATAGCTCATGGAATATTATAAATGATGAATAATTGGGGCTCTGACTTGTTCAGTTCACCAATTCACTAAATACATTGATAGAATCAACATTTTTAGAATTCATTGGAGTAGGCGATAGCTAGGTTGCAGGCCTAACTGGAGAGATCATGTCAATGGGGCACCCGTTACAGAGGGTGTACTTTGTGTCCTGCATGTTTTGTTTCTCTATTTGCTTCTCGGCCATTCCTCTCTCTGTCTCATACTTCCATCACCATCATATTCTATACTGTCACAGGCACATAGTCCTGGAGCCAGCCAACTACGGGTTGAAAGTTCTGGGACCATGAACAACAACAACAACAACCCAAACAAACAAGAAACTTACATGTGTTTGTGTCTGATATATATCTCAGTGACACGATTTAACTAACACAATCAATTTGCAAATTCTTGCACTATCAGTTTGACAACAGACTGATCAAACTCTATAGATCAGTGGTAGACAACTACCCTAGTATGTGCCAGGCCCTGGGTTCCAATTCTGAGTATTCAACACACAAGTACAAAAGATGATGAAATTCACATATCATATCTGAAATTCTGGCACTGGAAAAAAAAAAAGACCAATATGTGACTGTGTTAATTTTTTTTAGATAGCACAAAAAGCCCCGAAAGCTGAAGTGTGTAAGAGCACAAAGGCCCTTTGAATCATCTAAAATTGGCCTCCCTGATCTTCTTAATTAAAGTATAGGAATTCTGGAGTTCTTCAGGCCGTTGACCCTCATCTCTCTCAGCGGAAGACAGAGAGAAGAGGTTAGTGTGAAAGAATCTGCTAAAGTGGATTTTGCCAAATGGAATAAGCTTCACTGAAAGCCTTGAAAGATCTATAAAAGTTTGGATAAACTGCTAAAAATAAGAAAGAAAATACTGATAATTGGACTGAAAGTGACAGCAACTGTGCAAAGTAGAAGGAAGTTGTCAGATGTCTAAAAGTCTACTAGAAGAGACGGGCAAAGAAATGTGTCAGCCTTCCGCACAAAGGGAAACTGTTGAGAATGAAGCCGGCTGTCCCTGGAAGTTATTCCCAGAGTGCGAAAAGTAATCAAGCAATGCCAAACATTTGATCATGTGTGTTTGCAATCTGTCTACCCAGCAACTCCTCTGGATCTCTCATTTTACTTGGTTTTCAACCAGTCCTGCTTGTATCTACTAGTCTATGCTCATCTCACTGTTTTATATTGCTGGCCTGGGGATTGATAACATGCCCTTTTAGTTTCTCTGTCTACAGATGGAGAATTATGTTCTACAAACTACCATTGACAGACTAGGAATAGAAGCCACAGCTGTAAATGAATCTAGTTTAGAATCGGAGATTTGGAGCTTTGGGACTGATATTGTAATAAATGAGACCCTTGACAGCTTTGAGAGATTGTGAGTGCATTGTTCTTATAAAGGATATGAGTCTGAATGCAAAAAGGCAGACTGTGGATAAAAGGAGGGTCTGCCTGAGTCCTTCTTAGTATATACCCTTTTATCATCTGTTTTCAATGATTGTGAATAGGACTCAGAGTTTGCTTGTAATCACTTAATTCAGCAAAAGTGATGAGATGCCAGATGTGCTGTAATCCTTAGCATTCCAGCACACTCACTGCAGGGCCTTTCTCTGGGATGACACACTTGAAGCAAGATACTACATGATGAAGAAGGGTGGCCTCAGGAACTATGGATGGTCCCAATGATTGGGATGCAGAGGCAGGTGGATCTCTTAGTTTGAGGCCAGCCTGGTCTAGAGAGCGAGTTTCAGGACATCCAGGGCTATACAGAGAAACCCTGTTTCTCAAAAAGAACATCATCATCATAATAATAATAATTATTCTCTCAAAAAGAATATCGTCATCATCATCATAATAATAGTTATAATTATAACTTCAGGGACAGTGGTAGCATATTTTCTTTTCTTCCATGGAATCTTCTGATGAGATCACCACAATATCTAATGCCTGAACTGTAGCCTTGTTTATCTATCCCCAAGCAGAAAAATGGTCAAGCCATTCTGACCCCTGATGTGTATTCGTATATAAAAATATAAAAATTATTTTAAAGATGAAAATGGTTAGTAATCTATTACACAAGAGAGAAATACTACACCAAGTGCTAGAAGGTAGACAGCCTCAATAACAGAAAAAGAGAACACTGCAGTCTAAGATTATGGGGGAACGGAGGAATGCCAGGGTTCTCTTTGATTATCCACTTAAGCTTTCTCATAGAAATGATACTGATGCAATGCAAACATGATACATACCTTATGCTCACTTCCTTTGAAACCGAGCTCCTCACCTGTCCCTCCATCCCTCATGTTGGCCTTGTTTCCTAACCTTAACTCTTTTGTCTCCTCAGGAATGCCTAGTGTCAGTGTTTATACTTCTCATAGACTCAGACATGTTGTGATAGTTAATATGTTCTTAAATGTTTTTTTGCTTGAGAAACATGGATTGTTTTGTTGGTGGTGAAGTTGTAGCTGCCCTTTCTCTGCCCTGTCTCTGTTCTTCCTCCTTTTCATACAGTTCTACTCCATCTTCCCCGGGTCTTGAACTAGAACATACACCTGAGATTAGTTACGTTACTGAGTTTTACTTTAAATTGCGTCACTGATTCCTGTGGGTCCTGTAACAAACTTAAAACTTTATCAAGGCATTGAGTGGTCTTGTGAGAAGTTGGTTTCCTCGTATTTCCTATCTCTACTGTGTAAAGACTTGAAAGAAAAGAAAGGATTCTTCATATTTCCAATCTTAATGCAGGTGCCACATTCTCTTTGACATTCAGTGAGCTCCTCATGTGAGCTGAACTGTATGCTTTCCAATCTCTATATGATTTCCATCTGCTAACCCTTAATGTTTACTACTCTTGCAAGTTTCCTGGCTGTTTTTTTTTCCAGTAGATAAGGAGTTCACTGACATCAGAATTTGCCTTATATACCTTCTGATCCCTTTTGCTTATCAGATTTATAGTAAATGATAAAGAAAATGTACAGGTAAAATTCTCATTAAGGCTTAAATTTAATTTACCATCGAAGAATCTTCTGATTCTGAGGCTACAAATACAGCTAATATCTTTACATGAAGATTAGATGAATCTTTTAACAGTTTCTTGTATACCATATATTGTGATCATATTCCCCTCTGCCATTTCCTGTTTCCTTCTCTTGTCCTTTTCCCACTCCAGATGATGTCTGTCTTCTTCCAACTCCAAATTTAACGCATCTGTTTTGTGGGACAAGATTTGCAGGTGTTCAAATCACTGTGTGTTTATGACTGCAACAGCCATGATATATTCACAGTAACGGTTGATACACTTCCCAAGTCTTCCAGTCCTTAAAGTCTTCCTATATCCGCTTCCACAATGTCCTCTGGGTCTCAGAGTTTGTGATGTCAATACTCCATTAATGATTGAGCCCTTACCAGTTCGTTTTTGTCAGTGGGAGATACAAGTCATTACATTTCTCTGACTCAAGCTGAGCTTTTTTATTTACCTGTCTACAGGTATAAACGTAAGTACTTACAAGCAGTTTAACTATTTTTAAACTACACTTATCAAAATGCAGATAGTAGATTCCCATAGAGTTTATGACCTGCCTAACCATATGCAGATTTGCAGTACCAGGCATGTAATTCTTTCTATGCTGAACATTAGGAAGCAGTTAATTCCTCCAAATAGTCATGTAGCCATCACATGTGTAAGCATATAATGATGGCTATGCATGGAGTCTATACATAGGCAGCAAGAACTAACACTTCCCTTTGATCCAGGACTGCGAATTCCTTCAGACAAACAATCCTTCACTTTGTTCACCACTGTGAATACACTACTTGAAAACAGATGAGCCTTATCTCAACACAAGCTTTAAGGTGTTTGATGTGCTTAGGGAGACAGTGAAGTCTGTCCCACATGACATCATATATTGGATTTTAATCTCTATCAACCTGGAGAAAACTTAAAGTGCCCATGTTATTTGGATGTGTAGATGCCAGGAACTGATCAGGATTATGTACAGTCACTGAGTTGTAATACCCTTGACCAATGAGGGGCTCTGTAAGGAGAGACCATATAGAAACAGATTTTTTTGAAGTGTATAAATTCACTGACTCTCCATCATGACTTGGGACTCTGCCATCCAGAAAGTCACCCAAAACTAGGCATGTTCCCATAACCATTGACTAAAATTGTGTTCCCAAATAAACTTCTTTTCATCATAATCTGTGTTGTTAGTGTGGAATTAGTAACATAAAATAGACTAGTATCTGTTGCTGTAACAAAAACATGATAGGTAAACAAACAAAAATCCTTATTTCTCATCATTCTGAAAGCTGACTGTCTGAGACAAAGGTGTTAGCAGGACATTGGTAAGGATGCTCTTTCTGGATCAGATAAAGATGGAGAGAAACCTAAGAAACCTGAGTTTTACATAATTCAACTTCTATAATTCTCTCTTTATGTTTCCTTTTGAAATACTTATGGCAACTGAAAATACATTTCATTTAATTTGCATTTGCTCAATATCTGCTTCATTTATTATAGGATACTCCAAATATTCAAATTATACCGAATTAATATTCAAGAAGGGATTTAAAAATACAAACAAGAAAGGCAGGAATCAGTAACAGGTAAATAACTAGTAAGCAGCCTTTTCTCTTTATGCCTTGAGTTAGCCAGTTTTGCATTATTGTGACACAATAAACATTGTAACGAAGAAAAAAGGCTTATTATGACTCTCTGATACAGAGTTTTCTTCATGGGAGCTTGGCCAAATTATATTTGGACAAAAAGCACTCTATCACAGTGTGTGGTAGAATGCTGCTCATCTCCCAGTGCCAGGAAGCAAAGAGAAAGAGAGTTTGCTCTTAGAACAGCATCCATGAAGATCATTCATCTGCGATTCAGTTGATAGGGTAATGCACCTATAAGATCAGAGATACCAGAGTCCAATCACTTTCCTAAGATACCATCTGCATTGAGAGATGCTGCTGCTCCCGTGCTACTGCTGTGTGCTAAAACTCTATTGTGAAAAAGCCTCTGATGCGTGTGATCTTGTGGGGGTAAGCATTTAATATTCAGATGATAACAATTCCTCTTCCACCTTCTAGGGCAGGGCTTCTAAATTTTCTTTTCTACATCTGAGATATCTTATAGGACTCTCCATATAAGTGTATGAATATATAAAACATGAATATACACATACGCAAAGTCAAATATTTACTGATAACAAACCTTTGAAAATTGTTTTAAGCTAATACTTTATGAGAATTTTGATTGTATTTTACCTCTCCTAAAAGATGAAAGCAAATTTTCTTGCTAATGAGATGGATATACTTGTTTATTTTTACATAGATAATTAAATCTAAATCTTGGCTGAGTATTTAATACTGCAGAACATCAAATGTTTTCAACATTTTTCAGAGTCCATATATGCTTTGATTTTATAATTTTCAATATTGAGCATGCCCAGTCACATCAGTACACAATCTAAAATGTCAAAATGTCAAAAGTATGTTCCAGGCTATTTCCAAAATTACTTTTTTTTTTTTTTAAATAAAGCTCAAGTGAGAAACTAAAACAGGGATTTTAAGACAAAATGTTCTGGCACAGCACAACCTGAAGATATATTAATTTGATATTTATATCCTGGAGACTGAACATACTAAAAGACATTTTTTTTGCATTTAAACTTTTATGTTTCTGTAAAGGCAGAGAACATTGTACACATAATGAATACACAACAGTTCATGATATACAGCAGGCTTGCTTCTTACAGAGGTAGTTAGGTAGGCAGCCCTATTTCAGGGCATGCTCAGAGAACAAACTGTGTGTTCATATTAAAGGCTACTTTGAAACCAGGTACTATAGCTTCAGGCTTTTTGGAAACACCTAGGATTTATTACATTTTTGAGTAGGAATTCATTTCTTCTTGCTGTGTGTTCAGGAAATGCTTCCTGTTTTAAAGTTTTCCACAGTCCCCACCTTTAGTTACTCAACCCAATACTGAGTCAAGAGCAAAGTGTTTAGGTTTTCTCTTCCTCTCGAAGTTCACATGAGATTTTGCTAAATTTCAGAGACAACATTTAAGATTCTCCAGTAACAAAAGATTAAGGATACAAAGTTGTGCTTTGTACCTTGGAAAGGCAAGGAAACTTATAGTGAATGTGTATTATGGACAAGTAGCAAAGCATCAGACCACCCTCCCCCCACCCATCCAAAGAAACTGCCTAATTTTTCCACATAGGTCAGGCGTGGAATTGGCAAAAGTCTTCATTTGGCCCAAGTGGGTATATTGACAGAGTACGTATGATTGGTTGGTCAGTGTGTGAAAAAGTAGCAACTGTAGCTTCTTCCTCCTGCATGTTTGTAGCATGGGTCTGCTCACCTATAGACTCGGCCTTCTAAGACTAGCTAAACCCTTTACTCTGTGCCGTACCAAACGAACACACTGAAGTTGTTATAAGTTGTTATAGTGGTGTCACCCCTCTATCAGAGTACATAAAACCCACCTGAGCACAACTTTTCTGTGTGGATGTGTCTCTGAGTCTGTCCCCTCTTTGTTCCTTTGTCATGCTGCCACTAATTAGGTTTCCATGGCCAAACCATGCTGGGCCCTGCATAGTTTGTTCCATTAGATTCCACTAGATTCCATATATTAGATTTTTAATTTCTTAAGCCTCTACTCTTGAGCTCTTCAAGTAATTGGCAGGTTAATATTTTCAAGAGGCCACAATGGTGCTTATGTTGAAATTTGCTAGAGAAGCTAGTGAGACGGTATATTGCTTACCAGTTTCTAAAGGGAACATCTTCCTTCACCGTTGTCTTGCATATTGATCATTCTTGAAGTGTATCGGAAAATCTTCCTTTGAAACTGACTGGAGTTCTCTTCTGTCCTTTCCCTCCCACTACTCATCATTCTCCCCCAGTTTCCTCCATTTTCTTCTATAAAGTGGCCGCGAGAACCTCATACAAGGCAAGATATATTCGTTTTTTTGTGTTTTTCCTTTGTTTGTTTTTGTTTATTATTTTTTTAAAAAAAGAAAAACAAACTATCTTTTTTTTGTTTCATTTTACATACCAATCCAAGTTCCCACTCTCTTCCCTCCCATTTTCTCCACTTATCCCTGCAACCCTACCGTTCCAGCCACTCCTCAGAGGGAGTAAGGCACATTGCTTTGGGGAAGGTCCAAGGCCCTCCCTACTATATCTAGGTTGAGCAAAGTATCCATCTAAAGAAAATAGGTTCCCAAAAAGCTGGTACAACCATTAGGCATAAATTTTGGAGCCACTGCCAGTGGCCCCTTAGTCTGCCCCAGCCATACAACTGTCAACTACGTTCAGAGGGTCTAGTTTGGTCCTAGGCTTGTTCCTTCCCAGTTCAGCTGTTGTTATTGAGCTCCCATTAGCTCAGGTAGACTGTATCAGTGGGTGTACCCATTATGGTTTTGACCTCTTTGCTCATATTTTATTCCTCCCACTCTTCAACTGGACTTCGGGAGTTCAGTCCAGTGCTCCGCTGTGGGTCTCTGTCTCTGTTTCATCAGTTGCTGGATATTTAATTCCTATGGTGATATTTAAGATAATCATCAGTCTGACTACAGGCAAGTGCCAGTATTCTATCTAGATTTGCTTGGGTTTGTTCTCACATATGCCACCTTCGATTTCTGCTGGTTTATTATTTATTGTTATGACTTGATGTGTCTGCTAATGACTAGTCATTTCATTCCATAGGAGCAGTTTTTACCATGTCTCCAAATTTAGATTGTATTACAAGATAGAAATATGTCATCCAAAAACCCAATTGACCTATAGCTTAACTCATTTATATGATTTTTTTTTCAAAGATGTGACATACAATATTATTTTTTCTATATCGGGGGTGAGTATAATGTGGCCCATAGCAATATACGACTCTAGGCCATTTTGTAAAGTTCTATAGGGATACAATCATCCTACCTTGATGATAATTTTTATTTATTGCATTTTTATTTATCCTTCAAGAATTCCACCTAGAAGCATAATGTGTTATTATCATATCCATCTTGTATTTTCCCCATATAGCTCTTCCTGGATCCCTCTAGCACATCTCTTTCCTAACTTTGTCTTTCTTCTTTTAAAAGTAATATATCCCAGTAAACTTAATTACTGCTTCCCAGATGGATGGGAAATTACCAATTGGAACATGACCAACCTAACATTAGTCACAACTGCAAAGAAAGACGACTATCTGCCCTCAATTTTTCATCAGCTACCAATAGCTCCTCAGCTATAAATGAACCTCATGAGGTTTTCCCCAGCCTTGTGGGAATTTGTCCAGCCTGAATAGGTCTTTTATATGTACCACAGTTCTGAAAGTTCATGAATGCAACAAGTTTGACATGCTCTAAAGATGACACTTTACAGCAATCTTCCCTGCTTTCCATTTCTTAGTCTTCCTGCCTCCTCTTCTATGATCTTATCTGCACACAGGGGGTTGATGTGGGTCTACTATTTATGGCTGAGCACTCTCAGCCACTTACTTCCGCTCAGCACTTTTACCAGTTATGAGTCCGTACATTAACCATGGCCCACTGCAAAAGAGAAGCTTCTCCGAATAAAGCTGACAGCAGCTCAAATCTAAGGCTACAAAAATAAATATTGAGAAGTCAATTTGACATCACGATCAACTGGCAAAAAGCATAAAAACAGGGCTGCATTTACATTCCCATGTTATGGTGGTAGAATTTTATAGTTATGGTATGCCAAAAGCATTTTATAATGACAACAGAGACCCCAAGGCTCTCAAAGCCTAAAATACTCACTTGTCAATCATTTCCAGAAGAGACTTGCTGATTTCAGCTCAACAGTGTCTGTAGATCAATAGCATCTTTTGATCTACTGCTAAAGTGATTTAAATAACACAGCAGATAGAAACCACTGGGCTGGCTACCTTGTGTTCTGGGACTTGATGTAAATGGCCGGATTTATGTCACTCCATATATGAATCCCTAGATTTGGTACATATATTTTTTCAGCAATATAAGGTATCCTTTAAGCACTGACCTCATTTTAGTAAGGCAAGGAGTTCTCATGTCCCAGAAAATACTAGATGTTTAGCTCATTAAAAATTCCATCAAAGGTTTATGGTAATGCATAACTGTATACCAATAGTTTGAAGACTGAAGCAGGAAATTGCAAGACTGCCTCTCAAAAAGCAGAAATAAAGCAAGCAAACAAAATCCAAACAGCAAAATATCATGTGTTGTAGTGCCTTTGCATTAGGAAATATTCCAACAATATATACAGAGTATTAGCTAATTTTTGCTTATCAAGGTCTCCACAGAACATCAGAAAAGATGATCCACAAAATAGCAAAACAATCTGAATCCTTTCTAACATACCGTGACAGAATTGGGCAGACTAGATTTGTACCTGGGGCAAGATCATGTGCTGTGTATTTCCACTTCAATGAATCCTTTTGATTTTCATTCCTGATGGTCCATGAAATGAAATTCACATACTAGGTTAATAGCTACTATATTAATTTTTGCCCTGTTGGTGTGGCTAATTACTACAAAGTTAGTAACTTAACATAAATTTGTCATCCTACAGTCTAATGTACATCTCACAATAATAAGATGAGAAATTAACAGGGTATATTCTTTTCTGTAGGTTCTTGGGAAGAGTGGTTTAGTTCTTCGTTTCCAGCTTTTTTGACTACCCACTTTACTTGGCTAGCAATGGTGGTCTATCTTCTTCTCACAGTGTCCTTCTGTGTGTCCTTCAGGTTCATACTTCCGTGGTGAAATTCAACAGTTCAGGATAAACCATAGTAGTTACCCTGTATTAATAAGATTCCTAATTGGTGACTTTGTCTTTTCTCTAATTTTATGAATGCACTATATTAGTTACTCAGGGAATGGACTTCTTCATGAGGTCATTATTGTGGCCACCAAAGATAATTGTGTTGCTTTCTTTCAGGAAAATATATTGTGGTCAAGTATAAGTGGATATGCTACCTAGTTAAGACTATAATGTATACTGTCATATGTTACAGTTTGCTGAAATTTGTTTTAGATGCAACTATTGGTGAATTAATTAAAATCATGAACTGGAAGGAAAATGAAATTTTAATTCTTTCAGTCTGGTTTCAATTTGAACCAACTGACACAGAATATAGCATTGTGAAATTCTATTCTGGCTATGGAGAAAAGTCTGCATTGGAGACGTCTGTTTATTCTTTCCTACAATCGTGTTCTCCTTCCACAATAGAGAGGTAATTCCTTGGTTCTGCCAGCAGCTGGGTAAATTACTGTGCACACAATTGGGGGCTTTAAAAATAATAAAGAAGCTGCATTAAATATATGTGATTTGTAAAGATAGATGGTATATGAATCTTGCACACAGCATCTACATCCTAAATCCAAAGGTTAGTTTGTTATGGTGTTTCTTGTTCTATGCTAAGTCTAATTCAGATTGTACTTCCCACAGCTCAAGACAGATTGCAATTCCCTCTTTTCAAAATAACCAATTACTTTGAGTAATTTTCCTGTATATATTTGTGGTACCATTATAATCCTTCAAACAAAAGCCTGGTTTAACTTTTAACTTTCTTTTTTTTTAATTTTTTTTAAGTTTTAAATATTTTATTGTGTGAAAAATATTACAGACCAAACAGTAAACATTACAGCTTAAGATGTTACAATCTTGTTTTTGTTTTTGTTTTTCGAGACAGGGTTTCTCTGTGGTTTTGGAGCCTGTACTGGAGCTTTCTTTTTTATTTATTCTTTAAGTCTTTCATTGCATGCATCTTGATCCCATTCATTTCCTATCCCTTTGTATCTGCCCTCTGCCTTTGCATCCTGACCCCTCCTGAATAAAATTTAAGAAAAAAAAATAAAAGAAAAAAATCTCATCATAGAAGCTGTAGGCTGTAGTGTGACACAGTGAGTCACACAATAAAGCCTTTTGTATATATTATATACATATATGTATATATTTGCAAGTATTCATTGCAAAGACTCACTGGCCTGGTAACTTTTTTTACCTGCTAATGTAAAAAAAAGTTATATCTGTCAAGGGAGATGTTTCCCCGCATGGATACATGGATACCAATAACTATGCATGGTATAGTTGGCATAGTTCTGATTTGACTTTAAGGTACCTTCCCCTGGTAATGTCCTCGTTCTTAATCCCTTCTCTTGAATAGGGAAAGTATTTATAAATATGATTTCACACTTGTAATTAGATTATCAATCACTTGACTTAGAGCTAATTAAAAGGCACATTGTCTTGGTGGGGTGTTTCATTGAAACCATTCTTTAAAATGTATTTGGGCCTTCCTGAGATCGGAGAAGTTGGAAGTTCAGAAAGATGTCCAACATAGGGGAAGGTTGGCAAGGACCTCATTTTAGGCTGTGTTCTAAGAGCAGCTCCTGACTTACACCACACATACAGAGAGAGAGAGAGAGAGGGAGAGAGGGAGAGAGAGAGAGAGAGAGAGAGAGAGAGAGAGAGAGAGAGAGAGAGAGAGAGAGAGAGAGAGAGAGAAGGGGGTGTGAGAGAGAGGAGACAGAATGTTCAGCTCTATTACTTTAAAGAATAAAATTCTGCTAACACCTGATGAGTCTGGAAGAAGGGCTGTATAATCAATTGCTAAATCAGTCCTGGGGAACACTTTACTTTCAATCAGATGAGACTCATGGCACAAGCCCCAAATAACTTGTATAAAACTTTCATCCTGCAGAAAGAAAATGTGGGACCTGTATTGTTTTAAAATACAAAGGTTTTAGTAATTAGTGAGACAAAAATACAAACACAAAAATATTATTATCAAGGGTTTATAAGAACTTTTAGTGTTTTAGCTAAAGGGAGCAGGCAAAAGCACTTTGGCCTGAGTATTGTCATTTTGACTTCAGACTCCGTTTTACCTGCAGGGTGAAATAAAGTTCAGTTTCCCAAGCCCTAAGAGAGCTGAGGACTTTCCATGACGATAAACCTTCTTGCTAAGCCATAGAAATAGTCGTTATGCATCTTTAGTTCTGTAGAAGCTTCATGACTGCTCCTAACAACAGAAGGAACAAGTGAACCTGATTGGTGAGACTGAAAGCCTGCATTGTCTATTAATGGACCATGATAGAACATTCAAGGAAGCCTCTAATCTCTAAATCCTGATTGGTGAAAATTTTAACTGTAACTTGTTTTGTTTTTTTTCTTACATGTTCTTTGAGTATACATAATATTTTCCAGTTTTGTATTTTTATGGTATTCCTACATGTAAGAATGTTTCTTGAGCTTTTTCTTTGTTTCTTTATTTTTTCTGTTATACCCTATTATGCTATTTTCCTTTGTTTGCTTTAATTTCATGTTTATTTATTTGTTTATATGTTTTTTTAGTTAGTTATTTTGTGATACTTGTTTTGTAATGAGAGGGAAAGTAAGAAAGAGTATGGATTTGGGTGGTTGGGGAGGTGAGGAGGAATAGGGGAAGGGAAACCATAATAAGAATATGTTGTATGGAAAAAACACTCATGTTCATTTAAAAAACAATGAAATTTCTACCACATATGTACAAGAAGTGGCTTAGAGCCCTGCTTCCCAGAAAATACCAGAACCTAATTGTGAGCAATAAAGTAGAGAAAGTATTAACCTATGTATTTCTGTATTTTTTGTTTGTTTGTTTTTGAGACAGGATTTCTCTGCAGCTTTGGAGCCTGTCCTGGAACTAGCTCTTGTAAACCAGGCTGGTCTCGAACCCACAGAGATCCACCTGCCTCTGCCTCTCAAGTGCTGGGATTAAAGGCTTGTGCCACCACTGCTCGGCTGTATTTCTGATTTTGAGGCATAAAAACACAATGACTTTATTTTGATGACTTGTAAAAATAAATTTGTGATTGACGTATTTCTCATTATTGAAAAGAACCACTGCCCCAAATAAACAAAATGACTCTTGTACTCTGTATGACTTCAAATAGACCAATCATTTCATTAAATAAAAGTTGCTACGTGTTTGGTGTTATATCACAGTAAGCATTTCAGTGTTGATAAGTGCGTGGTTTTTTAACTTCTTTCGATTCATAGGAAATTTATTTGATTATGTTGGCCCTAATGAATACAATTACAACAACTCTTTGTGATGGCATTTAAGAGCACATGAGATGTTTGTTTTCCATTTTGTACATTTCATTACAAATCATACTTGTCTGAAGTAGTGTTTTATGATATATTTTTCCTTCATGATTAGCATAATGTTTTGGTAGGAGCCTAAGACTAAAAATGACGCCTATTTCTTGTTTCAAGCCAAATATTTTCTCTTCTTAATTATTATAGGTATTATTGAGACAAAAATGAACAATTGTATTCTTTCTCCTGTTCTCAGCAGATATACAGCATTCTGATTATATCAATCTTAACACAGTTTTACATTGCATGTTGTCTGTGTGTAGCTGTTGTCACTTTAATTTGCTTAATTTTACATACATTGATGCTTTTAAACTGTTTGTTTTTGTCTTTCTATATTTTTTAGCCACTACTATGAAAGAAACAGTCTCAACAGGAGTCATGCTAGTCCTCTGGCTCTTAAAATCTCTCCTCCCTCTCTCTCCAAGATGTTCTTGAGCCTTTAGGCATACGTGTTGTGTTGTAGATGTATTAATCGGGAGGAGCCAATGCACAGCAAGTTGTTCTCTGAATTGTGAACAGTTGCAGGTTTCTGTAATGGTCTCTGTCTACTTCAAAAAGAAGCTTCTTTGAAGAGAGATGAGAGCAACACTTGTCTGTGGGTATTAGAATGCAGTTACATGTTATACTGGTTTAAGAAAATGGCTGTAGTGGGCTCTACTCTGTTCTGTGCTCTCAGCAGTCCTGGGTAGTAGACTATTCATTGTGTCATGAATGAATTCCCTTCTACTGAGTGAGCCTTAAATCTAAGTAGAAGGCTGCTAGTTATGCCCAAGTTATAAGTGCAACTCTTGAGTCTCTGGGACTCTTGTGGCATGCTGGTCATTGTAGTCTGTAGGCTTCACAGTTGGGTAGGGCTATTGACAGTTTTATCCCTTGGCACCTTGGATATGAGCCTCCTAAAACAGTTCCTGGCTGAGATTATACTTCTGTCAAGATGCCAAGAGACAAGTGAACAAAATGAGAGGGAAAATATTCACAATGGGACAGAGTTCATTCTTAAGTGTTATAGAGGGATTAACAGGTCAGTATAGAAAAAGCTTGTCAATGGTGTAAGAAAGAGCAAGGATTGAAGCTAAGGCAGATCAAGTTCTTAAATCAAAAATATGTGCATAGATGGAAAATGTTTCCATTTAAAATAATCCCGCACATTAACAAAGTGGAGATTATAATTCTAATTCTTGAACAAGAAGTTGTTTGCTAGAAAATAAAAATATTTTTAAATTAGCTAAAATCATTCAGTAAAAAAAAAAATTCTATTGTTATTCATTTTTTTATTTTTATCCTAGCTCTCTCGTTTTACTGGATGTCTCAAGCCAAACTGAGGTTAATACTGTGTGGATGATGAGAGTGGATTGTGGGGGCTGGGTGTGGCTGTGGCTTCATACCAGGTTCTGAATGCAGCAAATCAGTGTTTATGATCATGGTCTCTAGTGTTAATTACAATATTTTTCAGCTTTCATGCAAAAACCCATTCATTTCTGATCTGAGAAGCTGTGAAATGTGGGTCATAGATTCTACCTAAAGGTGTTTTATGATGCAACATCAAATAAGATCATGCTTTCAAGGCAGGTGAATGGTATTTTGTACATATTAAGATCAACTCAAGTTTGTATTAAATGAGAACATATCATATAGATTTGTTCATTTTATATTTCACATGTTTCATGGAATAGTAATGATTTATCAACTTTCCAGAAAGGGAAAGCTATGTCTCTCTGCTTTCAGAGCTTATAGCATTTGCAATACCTCAGAATGATATCTTACAAATTTGGAAACTATGTTGTAATCACCATAGACACTGGGAAATTTTAATTCAAGTAGATACTATAAACAATAAAGTAAACTGTTAACAGTTTAGCCTGGTAGTAATAGTCAGATTTACCACAATTTTGTTTTCTCTTGCAAATCTACCAATTTAGTCAGTGATAAAGACAATATATGATTCATATTGGTTGAAAAATATAGAAAAACTCTATATAACTGATAAAAATAAAAGCTCATAAAAGAGGGCACTTGTATGCTTATTTGATCATATTCTATACACAACTAAGTTTAAAAATTATGTCACATTATTGACAAAGTAGACGATGCCCTGAAAGCTTATGGGTATTTTTAAGCTAATAGTTTCTGGCAGGTGTTTCTATTATGTAATAATAATGTGACCTCAACATTAAGCCAAACTCAGTGCAAAATATTTAATTACAGCTCAAAACTGGTATCTTAATTAGCATTACACTAACGAGGAGTTGCTAAGGCAATAGTTCATTCTGAAACAAGGGAAGCCAATTTCCATGTAATCATATTTAAATGCTAATTTAAATGCATTCAAGTATATTCTGTAAGCATAAACTGAATTATTATCATTATTGTAGTGTATTACTAGTGTCATTTAGTTAGTAGTCATGGTAGATTGTGCTTAGAAAATATAATGCCCTTAGTTTTAGGGATTTCTAGTGTATTTTTTTTTCTATAACAGAAAGTACATTATATAATACTTTCTCAGGCTAACTTGTGAATGTCAGCACGTATGTGGCCACAGCTGCCTCAAAGAAATGCTATTTGGGAGCAACCTGAGTGGAGGAGGCACAATGTGTGCTGACTATTTCTCTGAAGTAATATAGTAGTGTTCACTCCTTGGCATCACCCTGAGATCTGTCCCTGTGTGTGCCATAAATATCCATGATGCTATTGATAATAAAGGAATAAAAAATAATGTTCCTGTTGTTTCAAAGCTGCTCCTGGCTAGAAATCTAATGTGACCGAATTGATGAGTTTATTGCCTTTTTTATCGGATGTTCCACACAGGTCAGTGTATCTGTCCCTCATTTGTTCCCTCTCACATACTCTAGCTGAGAGGTACTTGCTCATTTTTATGTTAGTTTTGTGTTATTTTGTGTATGAGGCTAACCTCATCAGGCATCTGTGTTCACACACTTTGCTGGAAGCGAATAATTTTATGATGTAAAGTGTGTGTATTTGATTAGTCTTTCTAATATAACGTTTTTCTACTTTCATCTGATTAAATAATGTGTATGTTTACTATTTTAATCAAGACCCTATTTTGAATGCCACTGGGTAGTAAAAAACAAGAAATGAATGTTAAATATGATACAGAGCAAGATAGACCAGTATAACATTTTTATAAGGTGCTTTTTGGAACATATAAAAACATACAGAAAGAACTCTGATTATGAAATCTCATTCATCCTGTCTTAAGATTTTTCAACTTCCAGGTATACTAAATATTGAATAGTTAATAAATAACAATAGGCTCTAAAGCATAAGAATATAAAATTCTGTCAGGCCTATTAAAATCATAACCACCTAAATAACTACTACTATCAACATAAAATTCCTCATATTTTTATTTGAAATGTCTTTAAAAGAATATAAATCTCATCTTGAATGAAATTTGATGGCATATGATATAAACACACATTGAAGTTTTTCTCTAGGGAATAGAGGATATAGGGCATTATTTATTGTTTAACATTGCTTTTTAATACTTTTAATTAATTTAACACTATTAATACTTTTAATTAATATAATGATATCGTTTCCCTCTTCTCTTTCCTATCTCCAAATTCATGATTTTTCTTTGTTTTGTATACCTATAGATACCTACTCAGTCCATTTAAAGGTACTTGTATATATATTGTTTGAGAACTGGCTGACCACTTGGCATGGGATAACTAATTTGGGACTTTTCCTGGGTTAAGACTATTTTTCCAATTTAATTTTCTTTACTTATACTTATGTATATGAATAGAAAGAGGTTGGCATAATACTTTAGAAAAAGAATTTTCATATAAAATGAGTTTTATATATAATATAATATATATATATATATATATATATATATATATATATTACTTGAGCCAGTCTAAGGGTGTTTTTAAATTCCTTTCCCTACTAGAATGTTTCAAATAAACCTTCCAATTAGCAGATCAACATCAACTCCCTGCTCAATAGCTGAGAAAAAGTCTTTTGACAAAGAATATGTTTCATTGTATATTGATGCCTTAAAGATAATGTGATCTTACAGTCTCATCTAAGTCATTAAACAGCGCAATCCCTTCAAAAGTACACCTTTTCCACAAGGACATGAATAGGAGCTGGAAAACTAATTATACTGTTGTAATTAATAAATACATTTGAATATAAAAGATTCAGATCATTACAGATAGGTTCAGTAATCAAGTTTCTGTAATGAAAAATTAAGTGCCCAATATTTCATTAAATTGTAAGGGTAGATTTGTCTACACAGAAAAAATCGTTTCCATAATTTTGGTGGTATTTTTCCTAGACTCTGAAACTTTTAGCCAATTTTATCATGACAGACAGAGCTTTTACTGCTCCAGGATAACTGTGATGGTAAACTATTTATCATTTCTGGTGACTCATAACTGCCAGCCTCAGACCTTTACTTGCGGAATATTGTTTTTTTTTTCTTTTATGACATCACATCTACTAAGGGCATGGAACTCTCTAAGGATCCAGTGTACCATAGAAACTCAACTTCTGGTCTGTTCCTGGACATCTCAGAGGACACCTTTCATCATAAGCAGGCCTAACGTAACACGCACAAGACTGTACTGTTAGCACATACAAAAGGTAAAAGAAAGAAGCATTTTTTTTCTGGGGATATGTCCTGCAATATTCCCTGGGATTAGGTTATTAATCTCAAACTATGCCTTGAAAAACATCCAGAAGATGGCCAAATAATTTGTTTAAATTTCTGGTATCTAGATCTACCTCAACTACTTCTCTGTAGTACTAAATTTAAATACACTTTTATCTTTAGCATATAGTGAAGATGCTTATTTTTGAGCTATAAATTTGTCTTGCTTCCTTTCGTGTGTCTTTTAGCTAAAAGAGTTGTCTTCCTTCTCATGGAAAAATAGGTGGTACTCATAATTGTGATCCTAAGTTTTATTGAAACACTATGACTTTTAAAGGAAACTTCAACCAGAACCGCATGCACCTTAAACTTTTATATATTCTATTACACAATGAATGGACTGTTATTTTGAATTTTTTAATTTATAGCCAACTCTAAGACTGACATGCTTTATTTACTTATATCCAATTTCTGTAAATTTTCTGAAAAGAAGGAAAATTGTAAAATTAAAGGGCATTATTGGTAATAGTTTATCACATGAAGGTAAATTTTTCTACCCTGATAACCTGTTATTATGAGGAGATAAATTCCTCGCAATTTAGAAGATTATAACCAGGAGTAGTCGTAACCAAATAGCTCTTAGATACAATTTCTTGAGTGACACTGGCTGTATCAGATAATAGGTTCCCAAATGCATCGATTTTCTAATGTTGCATAGAAAATTAGCATGAACATGAGAGCAGGTGAGAATAAATAATACAGTTTCTTTGTAAGGTGAGGAGGCAAGTTAAGACATAGCTGGGTTCTCTGATCTCACAAGTCAAAATCAAGGTGTAACCACTTTACAACAGTTCCTACTGGCACTTTCTGTTGATTACAGTCTTGCTAATATTGAGAGAATTTAGCTCTTTGTGGTTACAGCACAAGAATTTCTCAGCAACACCTCCATACTGTTATTTTCAATAGGGTCTCTTGTGTCTCTTTGAAGTCACCTTGATATTCTCTTGCGCTTATGACTTTCACATGATGAAGTAAGTCTCACTCAAAACAACGTGTCTTGTAAATAATTTGAAGTCTACCAATTTTAATCAAGTTTTACAGAATTAAACCACCAACATGTAACATGATCTGACCATTTCAAGTAAAAAACTTTGCCTACAAGGGAAAGGAGGAATTAGAAAGAGCATTCACACCATGGAATTCTAACGGTCTAGTTTAGTTAGCATCATTTTCAGAAACTGACACATGTCACTTAGAAAGTCTTTGATAAACAACTCTCTTGCCTGTGAATTTAAGGCTTTTTTTCTTTTCAATTTAAATGTTTCTCTTTTTAAATTGTTTTTATGTGTAGGTTTGGATATTAGAGTGATTGGAATTCGATTGGAATTGGTTGGGGGTGATCTGAACCGTGACTTCCTACCCTCTACAAGAACAATGGATGTTCTTAACTCACCAACTTAGCATTATGCTCTTCAAACTTAGCTCAACAAACTGTGATGTGTTCCTTCTTTCTAAATCCTGTTACACATTCACATGGAAGAAATCAAAACAAGCCAAATAGGTATTGTAACTCCTTTATTAAGCCACCATAGAACAATATCATGAAAATGATTTCTTTCAGCGTAAGTCAAAATCCTTCTGTGTTAAAGACAGTAGAGAGAGCCAAAAGAAGCATCAATTAATATGACTGGCATGATAATCTGCTCCAACTGGTGCTAACATTCACTTCAGTGCTTCCAAAACAAAATGTCAACTTTTGCTGGTTCCTTTTCCCTATCTTCCACTCATCGTTGCATTATTTTCATATTGCTACTCTTCATTCATTGGGATAGGGAAGTTCACATCATCCTAACTGCTATTCTTTAAGTGTATTAATGAAAATACACCAATCAATATATTAGAACATGCACAGAAAAATGTATTTTATCTGTTATGTTTATAGATCATGTATTCTAAAAAAATCTACAAACAAATGCCAAACAAAGTATTAACAACATTTGACAATCTATCAGGGCACTTTTACACAAACCAGATTGTTGGGTGGTATCTATTAACCAATTTCAAGGAATCATGTCCTATTAATATGATTTAAGTTGCCACTAACATATGACACCTTTTAAGAGGTTAAAAAAAAAGAAAAAGACCAATTTTAATTTGGCAGAATCCATTGTGTTTCTAGAAGCTTGTCGTTTTCACTTGGGCACAGTAGCCGCACCTTAACTTAATGCTATATCAGTCAGTAATTGCAACTCAGTAGTTACCAACCTGATTCTCTGGCACCAGCCTGGCTGCTCAGGCTGCAGTCTGGCTGGAATTCTGTTTCCACAGGCACAGGCCCTGTTGCTGCCAGTAAAGGTAGCTTTAACTAAATCTCAACTGCTCTATTTATAAATAAAACTGGAGATTCAAAGGCTGGAGTGAAAATCTGCGTGCTCAGGGAGGTGGGGTAGCAACTAGCTAACTCTATCTCTTTTGCTGGCTTCTCTGAAAAGACCCTTGCTTCATCTCCACCAAACCAGAAAAAGCTGCTCACTCCAAATCCCTCCCTTCCGCTTTCTGTGTCTCTCTAGCTTTCCTGAATGCGTTCTGATGCTCTATGATTCCTTTCTGTCAACTAGTTGCTAACTCAGGCCTCCTGACAAGAGGTTAATTTTATTTAATCAGTGCAAATTTAAACTAAAGGTTCACAGTGTGATTAAATATCCCCCATGATGGTCTCTACATCTTTTAGTTCACCTAAGAGCATGAAATAAGGAGCACGTGTAAAAGTCACTGATAATAATCAAAGTTTCTCTAAAGAGTTAAAATTTTATTTGAAACTGGTAGTTTTCTTTTTCTTGTAACCACTATGTTGATAGTATTTCTGTACAACAATAGAATAAATAGAATCACTATAAGAAATCAGATTTCAGGTGAGGATGATTTTCCTAGAAAAGCCTAAGAAAAGAAAAGAGGGAGAAAATAAGAATGGTAGAATAATTAAAGAGTCTGTGCAGTCATAACCAAAGTAAACACAATTTGACTCCATGCATAAAGATAAATGTATATTGCTAAGTGAAAGAACCCAGTCTGAACACATTGCATGCTGTATAATTTTATATGAGATTCTAGGAAAGGCAGTAAAAAAAGAGGAAAAAAAAAGTGCATGTTCAAAGTTTGTTGGGGGGGAGTACAATTCTCCAATCTCCTCAGAGTGAGCCATGTACAGTCACACCCGTACAGAGAGCACAGTGTGAAAAAACTATAATTTTACAGGGGAGAATTTGAAGAAACATTATCAAGTTTAGAGGCTCAACCTCAAGTAGTGCTAGCCATATTGAAAGTTTAGATACAGTTACTATTCAGGCTTGTGGCCTTTCTTCCAAAAACTCTTATCTCAGTGAAATTATGAAATAAATTAAAATCAGAAAAGCAGCAATTGAAAGACCTTCTTACTAACCGTTCATGCTGTGATTGTCAAAATTCTCAGTATTATCAAAAACAAGGGAGAAAGGAGCCAAAGGAGTCTGGAAAGAGTAAATAACTCATTGGAACGTGGTGTGCTGTGCCTTCGGACCACAAACCAGGCATTGTGTAAAACTTAAGGAAATCTGATAGTGTTTTATTTAGTTTATAAGAGTTTTGCTCCAAAAAAAAAAAAAAGAGTATTGCTCCTTTAATTTTGTCAAAATGATAACCATGAGGTATGAGAGCTGTTCTGAATGAGTATTTTCAATAAATCTAAACTGTTGATAAACATAGTTAAACATAATTATTTAATAGTCACAGCAATTCTTTAAGAAAGCTGGGTTAAAGTGTGTTTTCTAAGAGAGAAGGCAGGAAGTGTCTCACAATAATATAGTGTGTGTGTGAGAGAGAGACAGAGACACAGAGAGAGAGAAAGAGTCAGAGATAGTAACCTATGCAGTGTTCTCTTTTAGAACTGTCCAATTCAAAGGATCACTAACAGAATTCATTTTACATGATTAAATCTGCACGAATTTTCATACCTTTTTTTTTTCTTGAGCCAAAATCAAGATGCCAGGAAAAAGTATCCATTTCAAAGGAAAAGAGAAGTGGCTACGCAGATGGTTACATAAAGACCCCCACTTCTGAGAAACAGAGAGCAAACAAGATAGAAAACAAAATATTAGATGAAAACTAGGAGCAATATTGCTTTAAAAGGCTTAAGGAATATCTAGATGCTCAGAGGGTATACACAGTCTCTCCTATTTATCTTGGGCTGTCATCTAGACACAGCTGAGAACTATCTGAGGGGCACCCAATTGGGAGATTGCTTTGATAGAATTGGCCTGTGGGCACGTCTGTGGGGCATTTTTCTTGGTTGTTATTTAACGTAGGAAGGCACAGCCCACTGCAGGCAGACCCACTACTGGATAGGTGAATCTATCCCGTATCAGAAAATTACCTGGCTAAAAGGACTCTAGTCAGCTCCGGTGTGGCGAGCATGGCTCTGGCGGGCCTTTTCCTTCCCGAGGACTCCCCTGCTTTGCTAAGAACTGTTGTTACATTCCTAGAGCTAACCTCCAAGGTCTATTCCCATATTTGGCCAGTCTGTCTTTCTGAGGCTGACTACCAAGGTCCAGTTATCAAAGTATTGAAGTCTATAAAAAAACAAAACAAGACAAAAACATTTGCTTCACCTTATTAACACTCCCAATTAAAATTAAACACCATGACCTAACATGGGGATTCCCCTTTAGCTTTATAAACCATTTGCCTATAGGTAACATCTGTCTCCTTTCTATCCAGAGGCAGTCATTTGTCTCCCCTCCCGGCTCGGAAAGATACCCCTTTTCCCTCTCTCTTATTCCCATCTGCCTCATCCTCTATCTCCAGGCTTTGTCTCTTATTCCCTGTTCTCTGTCCCTCTAGGGCAAATAAATCTGCTTTCTTCTAAGAACATGGTCTTGGGGGTCCTGAGCCAATACCTTTTCTTTCCATGTCCACGAGAAAAGGAGCAAGCCAGTAAGCAGCTGTATTGCATGATTCTGGGCTTCAGGTCTTTTTTTTTTGTTGTTGTTAATTTCCAGTTTTGATTTCCTCAATGATGGGCGACAACATATAAACTAAATTAAACCCTTCTCTCCAAAAGTTGCTTTTTTTTTTTTTTTTTTGAGAGCTTTGGTGCCTGTCCTGGAACCAGCTATTGTAGACCAGGCTGGCCTTGAACTCCCAGAGATCCGCGTGCCCCTGCCTCCCGAGTGCTGGGATTAAAGGCGTGCGCTACCACCGCCTGGCCAAAAGTTGCTTTTAATCTATGTTTTATCACAGAAGCAGAGGGCAGAATACTGTCCTTCCAGATTACTGAAAGAGAAATCGAGTCACAGTATCATGTATGAGGAATATAAAATGACAATAGGAAAGCTTCACACACTTTTTAATGAAAATCAACTTTCAGATGCACTTGTTGAGAAAATTATTTACTTTTTCTTGTAAATACGCCAAGGTACTTTGACTCAAGTTTGGCAGGGCATGAGAGAATAATTCATGAATAGTCAAAAAGAGCTGTGAATTTGAAAGCATGTTTGTTCTCTCAATAAAAGTTTTTTCACATACATTGATATAACATTCATTGTACTAAATATTTAATATAGGTTTTCTTGTTTCATTACCAAACCATCTACCTCAATTCTATTGCTGCTGTAAAATATTCCAACCAAAGCTACTGAAAGGTGAAGAGGATTTTAACTGGTAGCATCAGGTTACATCACATTGTTGCAGAAAATTAATGATTTCAGGAGCTTTAGAGAACTGTTCACAATGTATCATCATCAATGAGCAAAGACAATGAATTATATGCACGCATACTTGCCATCTTAGCGAGGGTTTCTTTTGCTGTGAAGAGACACAATGACCACAGCAGCTCTTATAAAGAACATATTTAATGGAGTATCAGCTTACAGTTTCAGAGGTTTTGGTCCTGTACCATCACGATGGCAGCACATGGGAGCATACAGGCAGACACAGTGATGAAGAAGGAGTTGAGAGTCCTACATCTCCATCTGCAGGCAACAGGAAGTGAACTGGAACACTGGGCATAGCTTGAGCACATAGGAAACCTAAAGCCCACCCCTACAGTGACACACTTCCTGCAACTAGACCATCCCTATGGCAACAAGGCCACACCTTCTCAGATTGCCACTCTTTGTGAGCCTATGGGGCGGGGTTACATTGAAACTCCCACACTGGCACTCAGCCTGATTTCCTCATTCATACACAGTTCAGGGTCCCCTATCTAGGAAATGGTAAGGGTCTTCCCACTGAAATAAATATACTTGAGACAACACCCAAAGACAAACCTACAAGCGCAACTGATCCACGCAATCCCCCTTTTAGAGTCTTTCCCAGGTGCTTTCCAAAGCGTGTCCAGCCGACAATTAAAATTAGTCATCATATTGCATGCACTATGAGTAAGCATTTCCACAAGCTTAGCAAAGAAGCCAGAAAATGTTTGAGAGTGCTCCCTGCACATCCAGTGTTAGTGGCTGGGAACTCTGCAACATTACTGGAAACTGATACTCAGACCCACTTTTGGCATAGTGTTCTATTCATATGCAAAGATGACTTCCCAGCCCTAAGACACTTTTCTATATCAATAGGGTTGTGTTGCAATTATTCTCTCAAGCTCCACAAGTGACATAGTTATTGAGCTTTGTTAAGGCCTTAAAGTAGAATATTAGTTTTTAACACTTCTGTACTGAGACTACAAAACAGTGCTAATAACATCGTGTCTACAAAAATGCTCTTTTCCAATTTGGTGATGCAAATTACAATTGAAGTTCTGTAATGCTTTAATTTATATTGTCTTTAAGTTTGCTTTTCTGTTGCTTTGAGAAAATTGTAACCAAAAGGTAGTTGGAGAATTAAAGGTCTATTTGGCTTGTAGGTTACAATTCATCAAGGGAAGACAGGCCAATAGCTAAAAATTGGGAATATAGGGTCAAAAAATGAAGCAGAAATTATGGAAAAATGCTTTTTTTTTTCCTGGTTTGCTCGGCTACCTTTCTTCTGCAGCTCACCTTCCTGTCCAAGAATGACAGCACCTACAGTGGGGTGGCATCAAATGTCAATCGTTAATCAGGAAATGGCCTCATAGACATGGTAACAGGCCAATCTCATGGCAATTATTAATTTGGGATTCTCCGGTTTCAGGTTTGTAGCAAATTGACAGTTAAAGTTAATTTTTTCATTAAATAGTTTTAGTTTCTTATTACTAATGTTCTCTTACTTGTATTTGATATATATTGGGAACTCTTAGCATTTTTGTTAAGAAAAATGCCAATAAAAACATAAGACTATTTCAGGAAAAACATTACTAAAGAGTAAACATAAATATGAAACATATATATGAAAGATATTCATTCTGCATCTGTGAAATGCAACTGAAATCAAAACTAGAAATAGATTTTAACATTTTCTGGTTTTTGAGAACTTTATTAGTGTTATATTTGCATCATTCCTTCATCCTGTGCCCCCTACTTATCAAAATCATGGTATCTTTTCTTTTATTATTGTTCCATATATAGACATGTAAGTGTTAATATAAAACCTGCTGAGTCCATTTAATGTTACATACATGAAGACATTTATAGGTGACTACATAGTATTGGATAACCTTAAGGGAGTTCATCCTTGGAGAATACTGTTTCTCCAACTCTCAGAAGTTATTAACCAGCCTGTAACTCTTCACTGAGGGGTGGGGTATTCTGTGATTTCCCTAATCCATATTGGAATGCCAACCAGTGTTGCCAGTGTTCAGGTCTTATTTAGGCTACCACAAGGTTGCAATTTCATAATTGCAGTTTCCTTGTGCTATACGGGAAACACAAGCTCAGTGTAGGTTTTCTCGTTCTATATCCCTTCAGATTTTTTTCTATATTACTTGAGCCTTAGGTACAAGAATTTTGTTGCAGATGCATTCATTGGGACCAAGCACACCATGGTCAGATGCTCTCTCAATTTTGACCAGTTGTGGATTTCTGTAAAGATCTCTGCCTACTGCAAAATAAGGCCTCTTTGATAAGCTATGCTTACCACACAGGACCACAACAGTAGATCCAAAACTATCAATTTTTTGCTTGGACATTCCTTTAATATTATTATTGTCACCATATCATCACCATTCTCTCATACAATACATCCAGACCACCATAGCTTTCCCTCCGCCCACTCTGGCTAGTCTGCCACCACCCCCAACTCAGATCCACTGCTCCTTCATTGAGTGATATCAACCAAACATGGCATAAAAAGATGCAATAAAACAACGAGATTAGTCACAAATCCATGTCAAGGTTGGATGAGGCAGTGAGGAGGAAAAGAGGACCAAGAGCAGGCACAAGACTCAGAGGTACGATCTCTCAGTGTTAGAAATCTTAATCAAGTATTTAGAGCTGCTGCCGGGTGGTGGTGGCGCACGCCTTTAATCCCAGCACTTGGGAGGCAGAGGCAGGCAGATCTCTGTGAGTTCGAGGCCAGCCTGGTCTACAAGAGCTAGTTACAGGACAGGAACCAAAAACTACGGAGAAACCCTGTCTCGAAAATCCAAAAAAAGAAAAAAGAAAGAAAAAAGTATATAGAGCTGCTAAATAACACACACACACAACCCACACACAATAATCCTATTATGAATGAGGAGATGTGGAAACATTCATTTGGAGGGGTGCAAAATACATAGACCTGTTGAAGATGGAACAAATAGGAGAACATTGCAATTTTAATAGTTTGCTTCTGAGAGTCAACAATTCCTATCTCTTTGTCTTTAGTTTTTGGATAGCACAGTGGGTTTTTTTTTTGTTTGTTTGTGTGTGTGTTTTAAAATAATGTTTCTAGAATAATAAAACTGTGCAACATTGATCCAGTCACTTGATGTGTCTGACAAATGTCAGGTTAGTGTAATTGAGGGCCAATACAGGAAAGTCTTTTCCCCATGGGTTTGTTTGCTGTGTTAGCAGTTAAAAGTGATGTGTGTTCCCCTGAACTAATATAAAGTAGGAAGCAATAGAAAATATTTAAGATGATAACAGCTGAAATTATTTGTTTCTTATCTATTTTTTGAAGATATTGGCAATATTTCTCCCTTCTGTTTTCTCCCTCCAAACCCTCCTATAACCCATCCTTGTTTTTTTTTTTCAAATTCATGGCTTCATTAATTGTTGTTGCATGCATATATATAATCTCAACTATAACTTTCTCAGTCTGTATAATGTTACTTATATGCATGTTTTCAGGGTTGACCATTTGAAATTATCCCTTTTCTTGCTTTTGTTTTTTTTTGAAAGAGGGTTTCTCTGTGGAGCTTTGGAGCTTTGGAGCCTGTCTTGACAGTCACTCTGCAGACCACATTGGCCTTGAATTCATGGAAATCCACCTATCTCTGCCTCCTGAATTCTGGGAGTAAAAATGTGTGCCACCACCACCCATCTTGAAATTATTCTTAAAGGCAAATAAAATCAGGCCAGGCAGTGGTGGCTCACGCATTTAATCCTAGCACTCAGGAGACAGAGGTAGGCATATTTTTGTAAGTTTGAGGTCATCCTGGTCTACAAGAGTGAGTGCCAGGACAGGTATCAAAGCTATACAGAGAAATCCTGTCTCAGAAATAATAATAAAAAAAGGACATATAAAATCAGTGCCCTGAAATCTCACTTCCAAAGCTTTTAATATTCCTTTACCTTCTGAGTGTTTTGGAAGAAGATTTAAAAATAGATATACTGACCAACAGAATAAAAGAAAGAATTCATTTTATATGTGTGATAAATCACATTTATGATGAGTATATTTTGAATCAACTTTATGAGATTGAAATTGATCAAAATGATTAATGAATTAATTAGTTACCGAATACAAAGTTAATGCACAAATATCAGTTACTGTTCTATTCCTTACAACAAACTATTTATGAAAGAAATCAAGGAAAATGATTTAGAGTATATACGAAATAAAAAAAAATATGTGTAGGTTTTGGCTTTGTGTTCTACTTACTAAATGCTGTGCATATAGTGGTAGCAGTAATAGAACACTTAAAACGGAAATAAAAATTGCTAGTTAGTCTTAAGCATTGTGGTGGTGATAACCCATGCTTTAACTTTTATTTCTCACAAGGCATTAAAAAGCAAAACAAAATAATAACAACAAAAACAACAGCAACAAAACACTGTTTCATGGAGATCTTAGGCAACTAACCTGGAATAATATCATAGTCATACCATGTTATCAATTCACCATAAAAGATTGAGCTTTTTGTATTAATTAAATTTTATAAGCAAAAATTAATTCTGTATGTCTTAGATGTCATTATTCCACATACCACAATACTTTCAATCAGTATAGCCAAAATAAGGCAGTTCTTAATGTTTGACTATCTGCTGAACTGCTTTTCTCCTTTCCATATATGAACATAAACATGCTAAGGATATTTAGGTTGTATATCACATGTCACCAATAATGACATGTTTAATGATATATAAAAGACAACAGTGGCTTCCTATATGAAAACTGATTTAGTATTATTTAATATCATGTTTTAGAGAATGACCTTTTCTTCTGAAAAAAGTAAGTTTGCTGAAATAACACTTTATTTCACTTTCATTTGTTTTACCTTCGTTATGAATACATTTTAGAAAAAGTTGTTAACATTTATTGGGTACCGGTACCATAGTGAGCATGATGCTCATTACTGTTTCTAAGCAAACAGTATAAAAAATCTTCTATTACATTATCTTCTATTACTTTTACCCATTCTCCTTCTGACCCTGACCTTTTAAGTGAATTAGCTACACCTTTTTCCTTCTCCTTTTGACATCTCTTCTCCATCCCATCCACTCTTCTCCCTTCTTTTCCATACCCTTCCTTCTTGGTTTTCCCTCTAAGAGTTGAACTCAGGGGCTTACACATGCTAATCAATACACTCGAGGTCCCAAACCCTCAATTTTTCAAGGTGCACTTGATTGTTAAGGCTGCATGAAGACAGGTGCTCATAGACCCTTTAGCTTACCATGTTGGGGACAAAACATAATGTAACCTATTTCTTCAAATATCTGTTGTTGGTAGACAAAACAGAAACAGCCATATAATGTATTGCATTCTGTGTCATCTTCTGGTCCAAGATATTTCAAAAGAGGAGTCAAACAACTTACTAATACATACTATGCTATTAAGATTTACTCAGGTTCTGAGGATGCTTAATAGGGTCCTTATGCACTGGGATAAGTGTCATTAACCTGTTATTTCAGGAAACTGGGATTTCCTTTTCTTTAGATTCCAACCCCTAAACTTACCAAAATCATAGGAAAGGACTGAGTGACAATAATAAGTCCATTGTTATTATCGTTTCAGAATTCATTAAGTTAATACCTTGCTGCCCAATGTGATGAGCTTTGGTTTAAAAAGAGATCTTGTTGGAGGGACCCTTTAGGAAGAGCCACGAGGGTTTTGATTCTTTCCCTTCCATATTTTCTCTTTTCTCTCCCTTCTCTTTCTCCTTCTCTTATTTCCTTTCTCGTGCCCAGCTCTCTGCCATATGAAGACACAAGTCAATGTGGCTTCTCCTAGGCAGGAAGAGTACTTTCACCAGAGACCAGCCACACTGGTATCTTTACCTTGGAGTCTTCAGTTTCTATAGCCCTGGAACATAAAGGTTTGTAGTTTAAGCAACTCAGTCTATGATATTTTGTCAGAGGTGCTTATGTTATCTTATGTTATCTGTGAGATTTCAGTGTTGAGAAATGCATCCTCTAGTAATCAAGGATGGAAATGGATTTGACCTTCAGTGATGGTTAGAAACTGTAAGACTTCAGAGGCATGAGCTAGGACTGTAACTGTTAGTAATCAGGATTTAGTGATGGCTCAGAAAGACAAAGGGGTGCATGGATAGAAACCATCATATTCTGGGGGAATACATACCATCAGGAGCAGCGTTGTTGGTAGAGGTATGGGCTTGTAAAGGCATTTTGGTAGCAGTAGATTGAAAACCAATAGTTATGAAGTAACAAAAAAATCTCATTTTAATCTTCTGTTCCGATATATCCAGTGTCCTGTGATGTGATTGGGTAAGTATCTGATGATATTTGTAGGTGATTTTTCAAAAGAACAGTCTGGTTCCTACAGACTGCTTATAGTAAATACAAGAACTGATAAATTTATTGAAGAAGGGATTTCTAAGGTAAACAAGAATATTTGGAAAATTCTCAGCCTGTGCATCTTAGAAGAGAGTGACTTCAAAGACAATTCAGAAATTATCCATCAGGGCTGCTTTCTCTCTCTCTCTCTCTCTCTCTCTCTCTCTCTCTCTCTCTCTCTCTCTCTCTC